>NC_139576.1:7767597-7840097 GCF_946808225.1 Silurus aristotelis
CACCAAGCAAGTCTGTGTGTAAGTTGTTTCCATAATCAGAATCTTATTGCCAATCTGTCATGGTGTGCTGTTGCTATAAAAATATAAAAGATAAAAAAAATTATAATTAGAAATAATAAAATAATAAAGTAATAAATAAAGACAAAGCCTTTATACAATTTGTGCAGGGTATGTAAAATTGAGGTAGTGTAAATGATCATGTTTTCTAAATAAGTCCAAATTTGCAGGGAGCCAATACAGCAGTATTTGTTGTTTACGTTAATGTCTTGCATATGAAATGACAGTGTGGGGTTAGTAAGTACCCTTTATTTTTATAGGATAAAATAAAACTTGTAGGGAATAAAATCTTAGCCCGGACAAGAAGTCGGAAAAAGACACAGTAACAGAGTGGCGAAAAATAAAACCCCAATTCGAAATAGCTAACGTATATAGTAAAATACGGTCTGATGACTTCCATTAAATTGTTCCAGGTTCTTGAGGGATTAAAAAAATATTTTCCCAGCTCATATGCTTTTTTTTTATGATTTATAATCACACGCTTGATGTCACTCATGAGGATGGGTTCCCCTTTCGAGTCTGGTTCTTCTCAAGGTTTCTTCATCATACAATCTAAGAGAGATTTTATTGCCACAGTCACCCCAGGGTGCTCATCAGGGATAAATACACATAATTCACATAATTCTGAGTGTCCATTGTGAAAAGTGTGATAGAAACAAACGTGAAGCAGTGATTGTAACTAATATTTTACAGAAATAATGAAAGAAAATTGAGTTGGTAACATGCCACATATTAATTTATAAGTAAGACAGTGCCAATGTGAGTGCTTTTGTTAGTCTAGACTTTGCAATTGAGCTTTATTGTAAAGAGAACAGTATGTTTTATAATCACAAACATTAATGCAAAGAATTATGGAAAAGGGTGTGTATATTTTCTCCCCAGATATTGCACTGCATATATAATGCCACCATAAGCAAGTGTGAGTAGAAATGTTACTAGCAAAAATTTTTTTAGCATGTTGATTCATTTAAATGAAAAAACTACAACATTTGGCAGAAAAAAAAACACAAGACTTGAAAGTGGTATTGTGTAATTTTGTCCGATTAAATGCGAGTTCAGAGTTTCGAGGTATAATTCGGGCAAGAATGAAACTCGCACAGCTTTAACTTAGACACCTTAGTGTTTTGGTTCCTGTGCTTTCTTAGTGTGCAGACAACAGGTTCAGCACGTCTTTTTCTCTCTCGTTAGACTCGTTATATTAACAGGAGATATTTGAACATTACTTTGAAAATGTTCTTGTTGTTTTACTGTTTGTTCGTTAGTAGGTTTATTTTCCCCCATACTTTGCGTCACAGTAATCATCTAGTCCAAGTCACTTTCTGATCCAACACTCCTTATGAACTTTGGAGCTGAGATCTTCCCACACACACACACACACACACACACACACCACCATGTGGTCAATAGGATCACTCTGTAGATAAGCCAGTGACAGTCCACACTAATTGTATGTGTTTTATCTCAGCATAAAGCGCTGAGTCGGCGACAGAACTGTGTGTGGGTGTGAGGAAATGTGCTTTTTGAGAAATAGGGAAGAGTTCTTCGCCAGTTTCTTTTGATTAAAGATGGCAGAGTGTAAAGATTCTTCGCTTTCTTTGCTTTGTAGGACCACAGAGGAATGGCTGTAGCTTCGAAGATGACTTGTCCTTGGGTGCTGAAGGTATGTGTTGATATCTAAATACTGACAACACACTCAGGCTTTGTTACCTTTGTTCACTAAGGTATTGTAACATGTCCATTAAGGACAGAGGGAGCTTTTCACAAAGTTTTGATTGATGTGTACCTTTTTCTGAATGAAATTGTATTATTATTATTATTATTATTATTATTTTACAGCTATTACTTGTTTCATAATCTTGATTTTATTTTATAATATTTTTATAAACTGTATTAATTCAGTGTAATGTGTTCACAATAAGCATTTTTTATTAAGATTGGTAAAACATAAGAATTTAGGAATTAAGTTTTTTCATATATTCTAAACATAAAATTCACAAAATTTTAATTAAAACATAAACATACAAGCGACTTTTGTAACAAGAAAGGTAAAAAGAATCTGAGGCAATAAATTATATGGATTTTGGCAAAAGAATATCAGAGATTTTAACAGAAATATCGAATATAAAGCGTGCTATTAAAGGTCCAAGCAACTGGTGTTGAGGGTTTTGGTCATTCTTTCGAAAAAGTCCAAGAAATTGTAAAGTTTGCATGCCTACACCTAGTCTAACATGTTTTTAAATATATTTATGCTGTATCAGCTATATCACATAGTGTTGATGATTTCTTTGCAAATTTTCTGACTTAAACAAAAAGATTGTATAATGAATCAAATCTATTGTAGACTTTTGCGTAAACCGTATATACAACTGACAAAGCAGAACTTGATTGTTCTAGTATGGCCAGTAAAGGAATCTGAGAGTAGGTAGGGCTTAAGAAATGTCCAGTTAAATTATTAAAAATGAGAAAAATTGTAAATTGATCTGTCTTTTTATTATAGGATTATTATAATAGGACAAGCATTTACAATAAAATAAAAAGTCAGATTCTAACAATTATTACAAATGATCGCAATGTAATAATCATCAAGGTTCTGCTTTTACATTTGTTCTGGCTTTACCTTCTTTGCACTGCCTCTTCACTGTCTCAGGATTTTTAGCTAAGACTGAGAATGCAGAAGTGAGAGTAAATCCGAGCCAGTAGCAACGGATAATGGAATCCTTTACAGAAGTGAAACAGTGTGCATGTGAAACAACTTTTAGCTAAAAAGTCAGCAAAGCAAGAATATAACTAGATCAAATGAACCTGTTTAAAGCTGTAGTTTTAGTTGTACTCTTAGTTTAACAAGGTTTAGACAGTATTTGAGAAAGGTAATGGAAGACAGACTTTAATTAGCTTTGTAGATCTGATGCAAAGAAGAGATCACATTGAAAGTCTGCCAAATGAGCCAGGAGGCTAGTATCCACAATCTGACCTGCTCCTTATAAAGATAAAGCCCTACCTTCTTGGCTGGAAGTCTGCACTCTGGTTGTCAGGTGGCTCTAAAGTAGGCTTGTAGTAAGGAAAGGACAGATGTAGCCAAGCTAGGCATACTTGCCTAACTGCGAAAGTGGGTGTAGATGAATCTTTTCCTAGACTTGTCACCTTTTGCTCCCGGTCCTTATGTGATTTGTAATGTAAATTCTCGCCGTCTTGCTAACACTCTTGCGAGAAGAGTTTCTGCAAAGAGCCGCAAGGATGACAAGACTGTGAAAGGATTAAGATGGAATCTTGATTTTTTAGGTTACTTTAGGTTGCTACAGTAGGTTGGGGTTTGAATTTGATGAATTTGATCTGCGATTCGATCATTTTTACATCTGTCTCCTGCTTCTCTTTCACTGTAGCCCATGTACTCCATAGCAGCAGTGTCAAACCTGACCCCAGGCAAGTAAAACCTCTTTTCTGATATCCATTTTTTTGGAATCATGTTGGAAAGCAATACTGGCCCTTTTCTTTTCTCCGACTTCATTCGGATTGTGCTGAGGGTCAGAAACCTCTGATTGAAGTTGTAAAAAGTGTTAGCACTACAGTACCAAAGTCCTGCAGTAGAAGGCCAGCATAGAATCATGCAAAACTTACAGGACAGCTACAGATAATGTAAAGGTGATGAGTGTAACATAAACTGAACAGAAAACTATTCTTTCTACCTCAAGCTCACTTTAAAGAATGTTTTTTTTATTTTTTTTATGCCACATTATAAGAAGCATTCCATATAAACTTTGTCTCTGTCTTCATTTAATTTGGTGAATTATTGCGCAGCCTGTCATATAATACATTCAAGTTTTATTGGAATCACCGTGTACAGTACAAGTATTAATCTTAAAATTCTGCTACAATTGCACCGCCTATTGCGCAAAAAGCAGCGATCCTGCTTATAATCTCTTCAATATGTGCAATCAACATTTTATAATTTATAATATAAACATTTCTGACACCTGACCATTAGAATTATGTGCTTTTTGAACATTCCATTCCACATTTAGTCCCCATTTGCTGTTATAATATCCTCCGGTTTTCTGGGAAGATAATTGACTAGATTTTGGCATGCGCTTGTGGAGATTTGATCTCAGCCACAAGGACAATAGTAAATTCAGGTACTGATGTAGGTGAGGTAAGGGCGCCTGGGGTGCAGGTTACTCAATAGGGTTGAGGTCAGAGCTCTATAGTATGACACTCAAGATCTTCCACTCACACCAACCCATAAACAGCATATTTTCATTGAGCTGGTTTGGGTCTCCTAGTTCAAGTGAAGGAAGATTTAATGCTACCACATCTAAAGACATCCTATATAATTGTGTGCCCCTAACTATGGAAGTCAGGTGTCCAATAAATATATTTCTATATATAATAGTTTTAAATGTGCATCGAATATATACATAAAACTTTTAATCTAACATAAAAATTATAGATATTTTTACAAACAGCAATGCAGCGAGGCATTTACACAGTGTAGATATTACAGTTTTTAATTTTATTCAATTTATTTTTTCTGTAATCTTCAGTCAGGAACAGTTAAACATATTTTTGCTGTTTCAAACCCCTCTATGGCTCGCATCCAAATGTAATCAGGAGGAAACCTACAGCCTGTTTTAGTCGGAAATATGTCACATTCTGGAAGAAAAGTGTTCTATCACGCCATGTCATGGTTTCTTAATAAAGAACCTAGAAAGGCCACGCCCACTAATGACAACAGTAGCGGTCAGTCACTACCAAATAACAAGCTATAACATTGCACCAGTAAACTCTGAATGCACAAGAGTGTTTGATCCCTTTTTCATCTATCTTACTTTCTTTTTTTTAGTAAATATGACATGCAAGCAATGGAGAAGAGGAGTCAGTTCAGACAGAAGGGTCGGAGTATGAACTCAACCGGCTCGGGAAAGAGCAGCGGCACCGTGTCCAGGTAATGCCATGCAACTAAACTCACTTATTTATGTTCTCTTTTTTTTTCCCCTTTTCCCCCCTTTTTTATTCTGTCTTGAAACATTTTACTACATTTTCACAGCTAATAAGCAGCAAGCAAATAGATATGCATGCAATCAAATGCGATTCATAAGATGGTTATTATGCCCATGACTTGACCCTGGATATAGGGCTAGATATATAGTACCGTAATTTCCGGACTATTAAACGCACCCAAATATAAGCCGTACCCACTGAATTTTACAAAGATTTTTATTTTGAACATAAATAAGCCGCAGGTGTCTACACTAAAACTAATGAACTTTACACAGGCTTTAACGAAAGACAGTGTCTGTTACACGGCTTGTATCTAAACAGTAGCCTACCAAGAAAGTCATTGTTTACTGTCTTCCTCCTTCCTTCCCCACAATTTCTCTCGGGAGTTTATCTTTCGTCATCGTTGTGCGTTTAAAAATCACCATCGGTGAAGCTTTTCTCCCGATGCCGTGCAGCTCAGAACACAGGTGAAGTGTGTTTTTTCATGCCCGGTTGTTTTCAGCGTGACGAATGATTCGCATTTCTTGTAGACAGTCCGAGTGAGCGGCAGGTCAAACGTCAGAGGAACCTCATCTATATTTATGATGTGGTGCTGCCCGATTCAGTGGGAGCGCATCTGATTTAATATAAAGATTTTCATTAGTTCACCTGAACTTGTTCGGCAATTTCATTGGTCTAACGAAGCTTGTGAAACCGTGAAAAACCTAGGAAAAATCCATAAATTAGCCGCTTCATTGTTTAAGCCGTAAGGTTCAAACCGTGGGGGAAAAAAAGTAGCGGCTTATAGTCCAGAAAATACGGTATATAGACTTCCAGGTCTATGGCAAAAAGTTTACCACCAAAATTGTGATCCTAATTAAAAGCTCCTAACCTTGTAACATCTTCAATATCCACCAGTGTCTCCGAGCTTTTGGACCTGTATGAGGAGGACCCAGAAGAAATCCTCTACAACCTGGGCTTTGGCCGTGAGGAGCCTGACATTGCCTCAAAAATCCCATCACGGTTCTTCAACACATCTTCCAATGCAAAGGGCATTGATATCAAGGTTTATCTGGGAGCACAGATGCAACGGATGGAGGTGGAAAATCCCAACTACGCCCTCACCAGTAAGAAACTTGTTTGTTCTCTGGTTCGTAGTAACTCAAAGATCTGTGGTGAACATGTTCCTGGTTGGAGAGAATGTAGATGGAACTTCCTGTTTAACATGCTAGGTGATTAAAGCTGCTTTGTCCCATGGCTCATCTCACTGTACACCTGTTCTTCTCTTGTAAAAAGTTCGGAAAACATGAAAGATTTCTTCTTAATTATTTGGGTTTAATAAACATCACGGTGCAGGTAAATTTCCCTAATAATAACATGTTGTAGCATGGTCATGAGTTTCTGGAATAACTAGTTAATCAAGAAGTTTCCTGCTGTTTATTTGATGACCTTGTTATGGTTGTAGTCAATTTCCAGGATCTGGATGCCCTTTTTCTCTCTTTTAAGCTCTCTGTATTTTATTTATTTTGAGATAGCGAGGAAAGTATTCAGGTATGCAAACAGGTCATGTTCATCTGTATGGTGTGTGTGTGTGTGTGTGTGTGTGTGTGTGTGTGTGTGTGTGTGTGTGTGTGTGTGTGTGTGTGTGTGTGTGTGTGTGTGTGTGTGTGTGTGTGTGTGTGTGTGTGTGTGTGTGTGTGTATATATATATATATGTGCATATATATATATATATATACATACATACATACATACACACACATGCTAATAACAGTAATAAAACAGTAATAAGAAGTATTAGACTGGAGGGTGGATTCAGTTTTTCACAAAAATGACATTGTGACATTGTTAATTCACATTAACAGCATTTGGCAGACACCCTTATCCAGAGCGACTTACATTTACATAATTCATAAAACTGAGCCTTCTCGGGGGCACAAGAACAGCAGGTTGGTGTGGCTGGGATATAAACCCCTGACATTGTAAATTTAATATTTGGTGATTCTCTTTTTTAAGCAATAGCAAGACATTTGTCATGAAAGTAATGCAAGCTTGGAACTCTCAAATAATTGGGCTTTACCTTTTAATTGTTAAGTCACAAGTTGAATCTAGACAGCACCATGTTCATGAATGGTTACAAGTTGAAGACATTGAACTCGTCCTTTAAGAAGGGAGAATTTTAGCATCATAATAGTTTTGTTAATTTGATCTCCAAACATATTCTGTCAGTTTTTCATGTTGGCCAAGTGACCGGTCAGAAACAAAAAAATTACTGGCTTCATTCATCTTGAACAGGGTCCACCATATGGCCAATGGTATGTGGACTCTTACTCATCGTCCCCCATGTCTGGTCTTTTAACAAAGGGTAAATTGTTGCACTAATGTTTGATGCACATTATTCTCTGGTGTGTCAGTGTATGCTGTAACATTAAGAATTCGTCTTTACGGGAACTATGAAGCTCAAACCTGTCCCGAGATGACATGAGGGAGGAATGCATAATGAGGTGGGAATTGGCAAGAATAATTTAAGGTAAAAAAATATATATATACATTTAATAGATAAAACATACAACAATGGAACATCCAGCTCAAAGACATCAATCTTAGTGGCACTACCAACTAAAAGTAATCTAAGGAGTGTGGTGCAGAGACCCCATTCTGGCCAGCTTGTTTGGAGCATCAATCATTTAATTAGTTTGTGGGAACTGTTTGTCAGGACTCCAACTGTACTTTGGCTTGAGTTCTTGCATGGTGTACAAAAAGATCCAACGACACTTTCTTTGGCAGATATGATCACAGCTCTTGGACAAGGGAGTTAAGACTTTGTTCACAGCCAGAGATACTAATATCAAAGATTAGCTCTTAAAGCCAGGGAGTTATTTTGATGTAGAGGCCTTAGGTTGTGCCACAATTGATGAATAATCAAGATTTCTTTGTCCGCCTACAATCAGTAGAAAGTAACGCCATTGTGCAGATTTTTGTAAGCGCTCTATATTTGCATTGCTGTTTAAAAGATAGGAAGCCTAAAAACCCAGTGTTGCATAATCAACTCTAATGGCTTAAACAGCCACACAATGGTGTCATTGTCTTTTATAAGAGAGAGTGTTTAAACCGAAAAAGTGGTTAGAGGACATATCAGCCTTTTATGAGTCATTTCTGAGAGCGGTTCAGGTTGCTTCTATGTCCGTTTTGCCGCCGCAATGCCAGTCTGCTTGCCGGCTCACATTTGGATACCTCTCTCTTGGAGCAGTCGAAAGCAAGCAGATGGGATCGGCAAGGATCTAGACCAGAGCAAGGCTTTTCATTTGTTATCATTGCAGAGGTTTGGAACTGGGTTTGATTTGGTTGATGGCATTTGCACAATGTACTGTTGTGGGAGCGCAAGTGTGTTTTACTGAAAGCACTAAATCTTGCTGCAGAAGATGAAGAAAGCCTTAAAATTTGATCAAACAGTGTTGGGGTTGCACTGAAGTTATGCTGTCTAGAAGAATTTTATGTTTGTTTAGATAAGCTTGCAATCCTGTTTGGCATTACGGGGAAAATTACAATCTGCTGCAAAAATGAGCTGCAGCTTTCCCAAAAAATCTTGTTGTCTTTTCTTGCATAACATCTGTCTTTCTGTCTCAGAATACACACGGGACGTGGAGAAGGATTGACTGCTTGTGGCATGTGCGCTGATCAAGAAGCCAGTAGTTCTCTCAGTTCTGCGCTGTCTGCTCTTGGCTTGGCTTCCTTTGAGCCATGCCTGAACGCTTAGTCATCAAGTCTTTACACAGGAAAATGGCTGTACAGCCAGATAGCTGCTTTCTTGTTCATTTACTGACAGCTCGGATCGTTTATTCTGTATCTCCTGGAAACATGTCCAAGTAAAAAAAAAAAACGTGTTTAATAATTTTTGCTTAAACGTTTGGACTAAATGTGTGCGTCTGCTTGCATTAGTTTCTTTATGGAATTCTTGCAAAAATTCAGCAGCAAATAAGTCCAGCACTGGGGCATTTGCAGTTGATTTGCAAAAACATTTCATTCAAATTCTGTTGTAAATGTTAAAAACCTGATGCCTGCTTCTTGTTTTGTAGGCCGCTTTCGTCAAACTGAGGTATTGGCCACTGTCGCTAACGTCTTCTCGGAGATCTACTCCCAGGTCTCGGGCCGTCCGCTTCAAAAGTTCTGTCACAAGGAGCCGGAGCCTAAAGAGCCTGCCCCACTACGGAGAAATGGCTCCACCCTTAATGCAGTCAAGATCCTGAAGAAGAACATCACCCGACCAAACCTCATGGCCCTGGCAGAGATCATGAACTCCAAAACCACAAACTCTGACCCTGAGAGAATAAAAAACGGTGATTCCGAGGCTCACTCTGATGCTGAGCTCAAGCAGAAGGTTTTCAGGAGGAAGGACTCCTCTCTCGCAACAGTAGCAGAGGAGTCAAATCAGTGTGGTGTCGATGTTTGTGACTCGGTGACAGAAAACTCTAAAATTATTAATGGAGAGCGATTGTCTCCAAGTGCTGGCGAAAAACCTGAGGTGATTCCGGATGTTTCCGACTTGGTGAAGGAGCAGAGCGACCGTCAAATCGCTGAATCCGAATCGAGTCTGATCTCAGAGAAGCAGAAGACGGTCTCCTCCTCTTCCACTTCAGATAAAGAGCCATGCTCCTTCCCGCCTAATCCCCACATAGCACATCTCCTTAACCAGCCACGAGACTCCTTTGAGATGGAAGAGGTAATATTTACACTCAGAACTTCAGAGACAAACCTTCCCTTAGCTAGCGTTTGTTGTTTTGTTTTTCTTTTCGAGCTGTAAGGTCCTGTGAGGTCCTGTGACCTTTGAAAGCTATAAATATTGAGTGTATAGGACACATATTCCTTCATAGGTCAGGACAGAATAGCGGTGGCTTTTGTTGGCTTAGTTGCACAAAATAATTGTTTATTATTTTATGTACTTTTGTGCTTAGTTTGCATGTGTATATTTTCTAAACAAGGCCTTTTTATTTCAGTTACAGAGTAACGAGGATGAGCCAGGATCTGGGATTCACCACTCCAGAGAGGGCAGTGGTGAGTTATTACTTGAATGCACAACACACCCTTTTTTTTTTTTTAACTCAAATAATTCAAAATTTATTTCTCAATTTATGGTATAAAGATTTGGTTTGTTGCTGCAACAAAGTTATCGCCTATCTTTCAACTCCTAACACTTTATAGTGATATTTTCAGTGCATTAAGAAAGAAATCCCGGAAAAATTACTTGAGGAAAGACTCCCAAACATGTGGAGGTTGGGACTTCTGGCTTTAGCTATCATTGCTGTGGTTTAATTCAGCAATGTGAATAACAAATATTATGCAGCTGAATCACAAGTTTTATATTAGCTTTTCGCATTACATAACACTCTTTTGTTAAGAACAAATTTTGTTACTCGTCCTGTTTTGAATTAGTACAACCTGGTCAAAAGAACATTGCTCCTAAATATACAGCAGACCACAATCAAATTAGTTGTTTTTTTGTTTTTTGTCCCAAAATACACATTTTTCACAAAGATTTCATTGTAATAATGCCCACATAGTTTAGGGCCAATCCCCTGAAAGCAAGCTAATTACCAGATTCTTACGAGGGAATGTTTGTGAGCAGTGGATCCAGAGTGTCCTCTTGTGGTAGAATCCAAATTTTTTCCTACTGCAAAAACGTACTCCATGTTTTTGCACCAGAAAATTGGAATTGTACTTTTCCTGTCAGTTTCCGGTCCAGCACAAGGCTGAGACCTGCACCAACAAGATCTCATGGTACTCTGTGGCAGTTTGAGTGGCATTGTTCATTTCTGGTGTTGTGTGTGTGTGTAAATGCTAATTGTGTGCAGTTTTATTTATTTATTTATTTAATCTGCAAAAAGCTATTACAGTGCAGATTAACCATCTTTAAAACCATTGAAAAAATCCTAGATTAGTGAACCTAATTAAAACGAATCTAAATTAATTTTTGTATAGACACAACTTTATAATCTATTGGCGTCTATTTGGGCTACACATGCAGGGCATGTTTTACAAATTTGTTTCCAATATTAACTCTGCCTCACTGCTTTATCGTCCATTTCCCCCCCACAATTCTGTTTCCAGAGCCTTTACTTAGGACAGCTAGTCAACAGTCAGACAGCAGCGGCTTTGCAGAGGATCCCTCAACAGAAGGCTCAGCGAATAGTCTGAAGGTGTGTTCGGACAGTAGCCCTACAGTATGTTGTCCTGCTTATAACTGCACCATAATTCAAGCTGGAAATAGTGCAAAATAACATATATGTATGTGTGTGTGTGTGTGTGTGTGTATATATATACATACACATGTGTGTGTGTGTGTGTGTGTGTGTGTGTGTATGTATATATATATATATATATATATATATATATGTGTGTGTGTGTGTGTGTGTGTGTGTGTGTGTGTGTGTGTGTATATATATATACACACACACACACACACACACACACACACACACACACACACACACACACACACATATATATATATATACACACAAATACAACGTATTTAAAAAATAAAAATAAAAACGTTTAAAGGTGTGTATATTGTTTTATATTTATTGTTATCGAAATCAAAACATTTACTTACTTACAAAAATGTTAAATGTGCTAAAGGAAATAAATAATTATAAAGTTAATAAATGTGATAAATGTAATATAGTGCTCTCTGTGCAGAGCCTTGTCTCTGTAAAAACAAACAGCACATGGCATAAGTGGTTTGCCTCTAGGCACCGCTCTTTAATTACAGCAGACCAGAAGCCAGAAAAATCGGTTTGGATATTAGACGGTAAACAAAAGGGAAAGTAAGGGAAATATTTATTTTTAAAGTCAACCTTTATTATTAAATACAGATATAATTTGAATAAAAATGTATATTTTAACTTTTATTTTCAAAATATGTCTCTGGAATTGTTCAGAAGGAATACGGCTCGTGGGCTGTAGTTTGGGGACCTCTGTTATAAATCGTCGTATTTTCTTTATTTTGTTTTTTGCATGGACTTAAGACTAAAAGTTGGGTAGCTAAACATTTATTAAGCTTTACATATCACAAATTTGTAGGTGTTTTTGTTGTAGCACGTCGTCAGCACTGTAAAATGTGTACATTGTAAAAAAAAAACAAAAAAACATTAAGCATTAATCTTCTGTATCAGGTCCAGGACAGCTCGGACAGCTGTGACAGCGAAATGACCGTGACGGCTCATGCAGTTTCACCCGGAACACCCGAGTCTCTGGAACACCCAGCCTTTGAAAGACTGTTAGTGGATGATGAGCTACTTGTGCAGTCCAGTATGGGGCTCTTTGGCCCAATCAGAGCTGAGGAAGACCCTGAACATGTGAGAAAACAGATGCCTAGCCATTGCATCATAGACAAGACACAGCCAGAGTCACTGGAGACTGCTGGGGCTGAGAGAGAAAAAAGCTCTAGCAGAGAATCAGGCTCCATTGTAGAGTCAGCAGATCCACAGTCATCTACAAATCTGGCTTCAGTATCAAACATATCTAATGCAAGTGTAGAGATGAGCCCTGTGAGTGATCAAGATATGGTCGTAGACTCTGACAGCTCGACAGAGATAAATTCATCGTCGCAATCAAGCTTTTCCAATTCAATAGAACCAGTGTTAGATGATGTACCTGCCCCTGGACAAAGTTCAAGTACTGTTTCTGATTCCACAGTTAATGAAAAGGAGAACCCTAGCGTGTCAGGTAGGGTCCGTGGTACCCTGCGTCAGACCCAGCAGAGGACAACCTCATGTGAGGAACAAAGGGGACATGTTTGGGTTCGATCAAGCGACTTCCTGAAGAATCTGGATGAGCAGGTGAGGAACCCACTTCAAAGGTCCAGCTCCCTCCCAAATACAAACCGAGTGGTGTCATCTGTGCACATCCAACTGGGCCAGGGCTCCGTCCGACAGTGCACTCCACCATGCTACAGCTATCGTTATGAGGAGGAACCAGACGAGGTCGCATCCAGTCTCGCCGAAGAAATCAGCAAATCTCATGTCAGATCTCAGTCTGATTTTGTTCACGGTGATTCGATCAACTTAAATTCAGAAGTAGAGTTAGACGGCATAGGTGTGCCTCCGTACCCCATGAATGTACCTCAGCATTTGACTCGGTCGACAAGCTCACTCTACAGCATCCCTGCTGATTGGCCCTTGCGGCGTATATCAGAAGCTCCTGTTTGGAGCACTAACAGTGTCCCTGATCTCACGCAGCACACCGGGATACCATTTCCTGCCATTCCAAGGCACATTCAGCAAGAACTTCCTCAATTTCGTGGATCGTTTGGCTCCTCTCACCAAAAACCTGTTGCAGTTAATCCCCCAAGTCACAGTTATAGCCCTATCCACAGCCCTGGCCCTTACACACAGAGTGGCTTGTATCCACATCATCATCATTCACTGAACACACCACTTTCTCACCCTTTATACACACCTCCTCATGGTCCACCTTTCCCTCAACAGAATATGGCTTATACCCACCCTCCAAACATGCCTTACAATCCCTTAACGTCCTTCCAGTCTCCTCCTCTTACTAACTCTTACGGTTCCACTTACAACCTGCACCAGCAGGCAAATCCTTTCAACCCCCAAGTGCCTCTTCCTCACTCCTGCAGTGCACCCTGTAGCCTGGCCTATGGTCAAACAGCTTATCAATCCACTATGCTCTATGGACATCATTGTAATTCTCCATTACACACTTCGCCTGCCCCATTGTCATCTTCATTCCAGTCTGACACCCCAACTCCTCCGCCGGCTATGAGCAGTACAGAAATGCAGCTGCGTCGTGTCCTGCATGAAATTAGAGGCACTGTCCAGAGTTTTGGCCAGGTGAGAATTTTTGTGAAGGTGCTTCCTTTTTTTTTGTTTTGTTTTTGTTTTGTTTTTTTTGCCTAAATAAAACCCCAATTTAAACTTTGGCAGCATTTAATTTTTTAATTAAATCTACTCTCAAAAATTTGACCAGCCTCTAACAATATGTATGTTAACTGTCCAGCTGGTCACATAGAGCACTATTGACTTTAGATTCGCAGACTCTGATTAGCGGTGTTATTTCTCCAGCAGGCCCAAGTCAGGAAGTTTCTGGTTTCACTGATCGTCTCTCCCTAAAAGCAAACAATAAGGCTGACTCAGCATATCTTTGTGTGGAGTCCAGACCTGTTTTATACGTGCGTGACATCTAGCTGATCTCGTGTTTCTTTCTCGTTTTTCTTTTTTTTCTTTTTTTTTTTTTATGACTGTTTGGCAGAACGGTTCCGAGCAACGTGATGACACACCCTCGAGGGTACACAGTCCACACCAGGTTGTCCAACCACAATTTGAGGTATTGATGATCTTTAATTGCTTTTGTTTCGTTCAGGTTTGGTTTGAAGCAGTTCTTCTAACAGTTTAGTAATAGCAACTGATCTGGAATTTGCCATGTGACATATTGTGCATTTCCGGGATACTAAATTCAGATGTCGTTAAATACATCTAACAATTTAATATTGTTACAGTGTGTGTTGTATTTGCTGCTTCCTTTTCTGTAGTTACTAAATACTACGGACTTGCATAGAACTTTGCAATATAATAATCCTCATTAGTATTATAATACATTTTTCACAGTAATTTTTTCTGTGGTATATCCATTTATACACTTCTAGAACTTTTTGTATTTTTGTATTATTCCATATTTAAATGTTAAATTTCATAAATAAAGTCCATTGTTTATTGCTCTAATTTCACATGACACACTACTGTTTTTCTCGTAGTTTCTTAGTTTTCTGACTTTCCTATAAACACCTACCGTAATTTCCGGACTATAAAGCGCACCCATATATAAGCTTGAATTTTTACAAATATTTTTATTTTTAACATAAATAAGCCGCACCTGTCGATAAGCCGCAGGTGTCTACACTAATGTACTTTACACAGGCTTTAACGAAAGACACGTTACACACAATGTAACGGGTGAAATATGTTGCGCTTCCTTTAGGAGCATAGCGGTATTTTGGGAATAGCATGGCAGAGCATTTTTCCGGTATTACTGCATGTGTGGAGACCGAGGAATATGTCCTTATTATTTTCTGATGCTCATTTCTAAGTTTCTTTGACTAACCCATAACGCTGTTGACAAGAAAAATAAAAAAGCACGAGTTTTGGAAACCTGTCTGTGCTTATATGATTTCTGTTGCAACTGGAGTTAGCGAGCTCTCCCTTCACCCAGACTCAACGCGTTACAACGGCTTGTATCTAAACAGTAGCCTACCAAGAAAGTCATTGTTCACTGTCTTTCTCCTTTCTTTCACAACTATTTCTCTCGGGAGTTTATATTTTGTCATCGTCGTGCGTTAAAAAAACCCTTTTTTTTCTCCCAATGCCGGACAGCTCAGAACACAGGTGAGGTGCGTTTTTTTTCGTTTCCGTTCGGAAATTTCATTGGTCTTGTGTTATGGGGTTCAGTTTTTTTGGTTTGAAGTTTGTAAAACCAGGAAAAACACAGGGAAAATTCATAAATTAGCTGCTTCGTTTTTTTAACCCGCTGGGTTTAAAACGTAGGAAAAAAGTAGCATCTTATAGTCCGAAAAATACGGTATATCATCTTGCCTTTTACATGTCACTTACCGTGTTCTAGAATTGTAGAATATTCTAGAATACAAAAATAAATTAAGGCTCTTTATACTTTCCGAATGCACTGTAATTAACATTAAGTACAGTCTCAGTATTGCACCAGGCCTTTTTTGTTTTAATAACGAAATATAGTTATCATCGTATTCTTTTCAGTTCTATTTCATATGTTTTGTTTTATTGTCTCATTTCCTACTGCTCTATTTTCCTTATTTTATTCATTCTTCTTGTCTTATATTTTATTCAGTTGTATTTTCCTCTTCTGTTTTCATTATCACCTTGTTAGAATGTATGCTTACTTGTTCTTTTGTTCT
Source organism: Silurus aristotelis (assembly GCF_946808225.1). NCBI lineage: Eukaryota > Metazoa > Chordata > Actinopteri > Siluriformes > Siluridae > Silurus > Silurus aristotelis. Next base: position 7,783,571 of record NC_139576.1, read on the forward strand.
GAGTTACTTTTTTGCAGTATTTTAAGAATATTGGTCCTGAATTCGTCCTAAATTTGGTCTTATCATCCTAAAAATGACACGGAAGACCTCTTTATCTTTTAAACGCCATTTTTTTTCAGTGTCATTTGAGCCCACTTGCACATGTTCCCCCTTATTGGGTTACGTATGTTTTGAATGTATTGGCCATGGTTGAATATGCAGTAGTAGGTTTAGGCTTATGTAAATAATCATATGTTTTGCATGTGTATTGCATGGAAAAAAATGTAAATTTAATCAAATACTCCTGCTCATCAAATAAACCTGCTCATCAGTGAGGTAAAGGCTCAGACTCTTTGGGTCAGAATTCTGACAGAATAAAGCATCCGTTTATATTGTTGTTAGGAATGTTGTTATCCCAATGTATATAAACTCTATCATCATTTGTTCCTTCTCGCTCGCCGTAGGAGCTGCAGAGGCGGCGGAGGAACCTGAACGTTTTCCGGACTCAGATGATGGACCTTGAGCTGGCGCTGATGAGGCAGCAGTCTATGGTTTATCAGTTACTCGGTCCTGATGAGAGGTGAGGAAATACCAATGTACCATGTACTGACTCAGGTTTATTGAAGCATCACACACCAGACAGGTCTCATCTGGTTGAATACTTTTGGAAAAATTAAGCACCATGCCACATTTCCTAGAAGCTGAATGTTGCAGATCTTCGGACATGGGAGCAGTTGATCGGTGTATCATTAGTCGAAGGGATTATTAAGCGCAATGTGGGGCCTCTGGACAAAGGGATGATTAACATCCATGATGGAGCCACATTGCATTGCATCACATTAACCAGAACAAAGTGTAATGTAAATTCTGAATGTTCAGTGTATATTCTACATTTTCTATTCAGTGTTTTTGGAACAAATTCTCTAAAATTAATGTAATGTAAATTCTTAAGTGTACTTTCTGAATTTTAGATTATTTTTATCATGTCCAACTGAGGTAAAGTGAAAAAATGGTGACTGGATATAGGAGTTTTACTATCCTGTATTTGGCTTTATTTCACCATTTTGTAGACGCACGCGTACAAAGAGAGACAATAATAAGTGGAGTAGGAAGTAACATACCCACTATATGGACACCTGACTTTTTCCAGCAAATCTAAAATTTTTTCTAGATCCAGAGCGACTTAGAATTTATACAACTAAACATCTATGGGATTAAGGGCTTGCTTAGGGTCCCAGTAGTGGCAGCTGGGATTTGAACTCATGACCTTTAGAACCAAAGTCCAATGCCTTGGGTCCAATCTTGATGAGTAGCTGCAGCATGCTTTAGTTTTTAACCCATTGTAAAATCTGTAGAGTTGTACAAGTCAAGACGAAGAAAAAAAAAAATTGAGCGTTTCAGTCAAGCCGGAAGAGGTGGAACCTTTCTAAGGTTGTGAAAGTTCGAGACTCGCACGACTTTCACAGGTAAAGGAAACGAAGCTCGTTCAGCACGTCCTCCTGTTTCTCGAGAAACAGATTTGTTTAAATATTACGCTTTCGTTGTTTCTTGAGAAGCAGTCTGGGTGTCTTATTATATAAGTAACTATATCAACATTTTTGATAAATATATTACTATAAAGTGAATGTATGGATGTTTCTATATTAGTAACATTAATATTGTTACTAATATAGATTTACTTATGACATTTTAATTATTTGAATATTAATATTTAATAATTGTATTATATTTGTATTGTAATTCGTGTGTGTGTGTGTGTGTGTGTGTGTGTGTGTGTGTGTGTGTGTGTGTGTGTGTGTGTGTGTGTGTGTGTGTGTGTGTGTGTGTGTGTGTGTTAGGCGAGAGGCAGAACAGCTGCAGAGGCTCCGTGTCGCTGTTCGCCAGGAGCTGCAGGAGTTGGAGATACAGCTGGAGGATCGACTCCTCACTCTGGACGATCACTTTCACTCGGCTCGCAGCAGTCGCCTCTACCGCCATCCGCTGGTCAGTATACTTCAACAACACTGTGATCCATGTACCGCTAGCAGGGAGACAAACCTAACAATATTTTTTAAAATGACCTTCCGGAATAATAGCACAATTATTCCATCAATTCTGGAACTACATTGATTTTATTGTAATTAGATGTTTTTATTAGGAATCACCAAAAAAAACACTTATTCCAGTCTGGAATCAAAATGTAATATTTATTAATCCAGATGTCAAATATAGCATATACTCCACCTCATTCTGCAATATCAGCTCTTTTGTGCTCAGTCTTGTTACCGTTTTTAAAGATCTAAAAGATTCTAGGACAGCCAGAAAAAAAGCAAGTCAACCGTGAAAGTGAAAACATGCTTCGCGCTTTCATTATTACATTCCAATGTACAAGTTTTGTGTTTTCATCTATAGGACATGTCTCGTGGTCAGAGCATGGACAGTCTATCCAGTTTTTCTGCACTCAGAGCTACAGAGCCGGTGAGGGGGCATGTGCTCACGTACAGACACGGGAATTTTGGTTTGTTTATTCCACCACAATTTGGTCCTTGTCAAATTCGCTCTAAACGCTTGCCAATATTCCCTGCTTCTAACACGTCAACATCGAGGACAAAATGTTCACTTGCTGCCTAATAAATCCACCCACTAACGGGTGCCATGATTAAGAGATAGTGTCATTTACCCACCGATCATAATGTTATGATGTCATAATTTTGTGCCTGGTCAGTGTATAATACACACATAAAACTGGATTACGAATAAAGTTAATTTAAGAGGAAGCTTGATTTCCTATTAAGTCAATAGTAAAAGCTCTATTGTTGCATACATTTTTAATCCAGGTAAGCGATCTCTTGCGGGAGCAGATGTATCTGCAGTCGGAGCTGAGCTATGACGGCTCTGGTGCAGTCGAGACACCGACTTCGGCTCGCTCGTCGAGGTCGGCGAGTCCGGTGCGATCCCGCAACCTTAGTGACCTCAGCTTGTCGCCGTCAAGGAGAAGAGAAGGAGTTTATCGCTCAACAGTCAGCTTAACTCCTTCCATCCCTGCGAGATCAAGAGCAGAGAGCCAGGAGCGAATATCGCCGCCAAGCACGAGTTCGAGTCTACTTGAGGTCAGGGGTTGAAAAATAATTGATACTAATTTTATTTTCCGGCAGTTAGTACAGCTGTACACAAGAAAAGCAGAGGGGTCACAATTACAAAAGTGTATGAGGACAAGGGTTCCTGAGGACAAAGGTGGACAAGTGTTCCCACTAATGGCAGGTCACTAGGAAAAGGGGTTCCAACGATTAAAAAAAGGGTTAACATATATGTGAGGTTATGAAGATTAGGGCTCACAAGGGTGACATGTAATGAAGATGAGCAGTAACGAGGACTAGGGGGCACTTGGATTGTGACGTTCTCGAGGATAGGTTTTGATGAGGGATTTGGGTCATGGAATGAGAACTCACTGGGGGTATAACAGGAGAAGAGCAAGGTCTAGAGCGAGAAGGTCATGAAGAGTTAAAAAGTAATGAAGATGAAAGAAAGAAAAGAAAAAGGCTTTTTACTTGTCATGTACTTTACAGCACAGAGGTCAGTGCCCCACAGAGGGTTAAGGGCCTTGTTTAAGGGCCCCAAAGTGGCTGCTTGGCAATTCTGGTGCCTGACGTCCTGATCAGTAACCCAGAGCCTTAACCACTGAACGTGGGAAGGAGTTTTTAAGATGAGGGTTAATAGGGGTGATGAATCACTCAAATTAGAATTCGTTAGGTGAGTTCTTTGAAGAATGACTGGGAACTAGGATGAGCAATCAATGGCATAAGAAATCATGTAGAGGAGGGTTCATGAGGAGGAGAGGTGCATTGAGTAGGAGCCCATGAGTGTAAGGGTCTTGGAATATTGGGGCTACGGCCATGATAAAACTTAAATAATTTGTAACCATTTGAAGATTTGGATGACTAGGGGCCAAGATAACAGTTCTCTATAAATATAATATACACTATATTGGCAAAAGTTTGCGGACACCTAGTCATAAGTATGGTATGTGCTTTTTTTGAGCATCACCTTCCACATTTAGTCTGAATTTGCTCTTATAATTCCCTCCACTCTTCTAAGAAGATGTTCCACTAGATTTTGGAGTGTGTTCAAGGAGATTTGTGCTCATTCACACACAAGGGTGTAAATAAAGTCAGGTACTGATGTAGGTGAGAAGGTGAGAAGGTCTGGGGTGCAGTCAGCGTTCACATTCATCCCAATGTTGTTCGAAGGGGGTTGAGGTCAGAGCTCTTTAGCAGGAGAGCTTCCACTCCAACTCATGCAGAGCATATCTTCATGGAGCTAGTTTTGTCACAGGGGTATGTTCATGCTGGAACACGTTTGGGTCTCCAAGTTCAAGTAAAGGGAAAATTTCATGCTACGGTATGCAGAGACGTCCTTCACAATTGTGTGCCTTCATCTTTGCGATAACAGTTCGGGAAAGAACCACATATGGCTGAACAATTCTGGTGTCCCAATACTTTTTTTCCATATAGTGTATAATGAAGATGCTGATTTGGGTCCAGATTCTAGAATGATTAGGATTATAAGAACATAAGTATTGGTCATCATGGGGGTTTTTGGTGATGGGAGGTGAGGGTTATAAAGAAAAAATATTTAAAAATCTAAATTCTCACGTTCTTTTTCGTGCATTTTGTCCGACTCTTTTCCTTCAGGTCACGGCTCAGAAATCAACACACAGAGTCTTGGACCAGGACCATCATGCTGAAGGGCGTTCATTTCAGGAAGACAGAAGAGGCGGAAGAGAAGATGAAGCTTGTGAAAATGCTCATATGCAACAAATCATCCAGCAGGTGACTGCACAAATGTGACACATTCCCTAAGGCTTCCCTCATGGCTGTGCAGATAAGAGGTGGACCGATATAGGGTTTGATGCTGAGGCTGATGCCGATATTTAGAAATCAGGGCAGCCGAAGGCTGAAATTTGATGCCGATTTATTTTTTGGATTATTTCATTTTTTCCCCACTGTCATCTAATTAAATGTAACACTCAAAGAAATGACTCTCATTATCTCTTTAAATGTAATTCTCAATCTCTTTCCAAAAGCATCATATTTAACTAATAAAATATAGAGACTAGATTAAGATTGAAGGATAAGAACTTAAAGGCAAGAAAGAGAACTCCGATTGGCTAATGAGCAAATGAGCACACGTGGAAAAAAAAAAACTAGCAAACTTGCATTCTTGCCACTTGTCCTTGCAACTTATAATCCAAAAACTACACAAATTCATTAGTAATGATCGTGGCAGTTTTCACTGTAAAGATATTTGCACTTCTAACTCTTCCGGTTTCAATGTTTGGATGCCGTAAACACACTCCTGCCACCTGCTGATATGAGAGAGTTATGTTTTCTCACGCAAGCACAGAACGCACACGGACGGTTTGTTGAGTCGCATGCGCCTGCTTAATAATCGGCCTGATTTATAGCACAATCGGGCGCCGCCAATTCATTTAAAAATGCCAAACAAATCGGCCCGATTACTCGGTGGACCTCTAGTGCAGATAGAGTAAGAAGTCACTGGCCTTGTCGGTTCACTGAAAAAACTGAATTGCACTTAATTAGTTTAAAACCTCCTGGAAAGAAATTTTTTTCACGTCATTTCAGAACGAAAGTCAACAGTAGCCAGTGTTTTCGTTTTTACTTTGTTCTTGGCACCACATGCAATGTTCTCCTGTCTTTTACCAACCGCTGAAGTGACACTGGAACATTCTGACTGGTTTGGCTGGGAAAATGACACTTGAGCTGATTTATGACTTTGGCTCAGTTTGTGAAATGTTCTTAAGTATTGGGGTGGGTGAAGCTGGAATAAGGCAGTTTTATAGCTGCAGGTTGCTGGCATAACGCAAAGGAAAGTGATGTCACTTAATGGTGTTGTGAAATAATATACGTGTGCGTGAAATGATCACATAGTCCGTGGTTGCTGTATCTGTTTTCGTTTTTCTCGTCATATATTTTTAAATTCAGAAGTCCTAATTTTTCTCTCATTTATGGATGAGTAACATAATAAAGCAAAACCAACATAGAAAGGTGCTGGGCCAACATGAGCTGCCAGAAAGAGTCCAGTTCAGTGCACATTGGCACTGATTCCGCACATCTCTGGAACATGGTCTTGGAGCGATAAACACCGTTCCTCCAAGTGATATTTCGTCCGTTGGTGTTAAGGTGATAAGGGGAAAGAGCTCCCAATCCTTTCGTTAAGTGTTTAGATATGTTTTTGTGGACGTGGGAGAGTAGAAATACCACCATATGTGATTTACATACTCATCAAACTATTCTGTGATCCTTCATGGCCTGTGAACGGAGGAGGCATTTTCTTGGGAGAAACCAAAGATGATCAACGAAAAGATCTTTGTATTTGTTTCAGACCTGATAATGCCTATATATCTTTTTTTTATTTTTTTTTATTGAAGAGTGAATGTCTGATTTTAATACCATGGCATCCGTTACTTACTATGGATGTAGAATCCTGAGCAGATGTTTAAGTCTTAGTGTTGAAGATCTAAGATTTAGATAGCTTCTAATTGCTCTAAAAGGTCTCTGATATCTTAGAAAATTCATGCTGGATTTGATGAAAATGTGCTGTAAAATTCTATTTTTTAAATAAGATAAGCAGGAGCTAAGCTCGACATGGACCTACATCATTGGTTGTCAAAGTGTGGGGTGCAGCCCTCTAGTGGTGAATAAAGACATGACCGTTGGTGTATAATGAACGGCAGGATTTATGTGATTATTTTTTGGGTTCTTCATTAATCTAACTCTACTTTTATTTTCACTGTTTTTGAACTTGATGCTGTTTAATGGTTTTGATCCAGAACTTTATATTTCGATAAATTAGACATTTTGTAACATGAAGTATTTCATTACCATTTTTTAGGGTGGTTGAGGACAGTTGGGGAGTAAAAAATCCACCCCCTCTTAATTGGGGCAATGACAGTAAAAGGTTTGAAGACCCCTGACCTACAGCATTGCAGGTCCACCAGAACTCCTGAGATTTTGTAAAGAAGCAAGTGTGCATGAGTCATGCCACTAAAATATTTACATAAATAATTTTGCGTGACATTTTATTTTTATTTTAATGAGAAAATTACTCATTTGGTGTATATTAAACATCATTTTGCCAGTGGTTTTTATTTTGTGTACCCACTGTTGGATTTTCATGTTTCTTTTTTCCCCCCTTATTTTCAGATTAAACAGAGTCTCACAGATGAGATCAGAAAGGAGATTGTCAATGAGCTACTCTCAGCTGTGTTGCCACAGAGAGCTCCCGTAGCGACACAAAAGCCGGCACCATGACAATGGAGACTAGGTGACTGCAGTTCACGATCACTACCTGTGTGTCACTCAGGCAAACACCCAACAGATGATCTAGACTTGATCTGCTGAATTAAATAACAATCACTGCCATATTTGTATACAATCTTTAGTCAAATGATACCTAAGAATTTTTTATATTTTTATTGCATTGCATTTACAACGATACAAATCTCCAGATATCCAGATATATGCATCCCGTTTCTCACCCTTCCCACCCAGAGCCATACCTTAATCATGATCATTTAAAAATATGATCTAACATACTGTATGTCAATAAACAAGTTAAATACTGCTTTTACCAAACGTAAAATTCCTGAAAATCATTCGCTCTATTGGATATGAAAAACAAAAACTACTCTATAACTAATGAACACTGTCTGATTTTGTCTATGTATTTCTTTTGTATCACTAATTTTGTATAAATAATTTTTTGTTCTCACCTAGGAGTGCTGTGGATCAAAAATCGGAAAAACACTGCCCCCTTGAGTCTGTCCCACACTACTGCAGCTCAAACACACACCTTCTGTCTGCCTGGCGATCTTCTCTACTACAGCGTTCTGAACACCTCAGCGTTATACTACTGCTTCAGAGACGATCATCAATCCTTCACCTGTCAGAAAAATCTATCTACAGGCCTCATACACCCACCATGTGAAATCAAAGCCCAGCGGACAAAATAAATGTTTTTTACATTTTGATAATCACTAACATTAAACATAACACATTCCTATGCTTCATTTGAGTGTAAAATATAATTATCTGACTGCAGCATAGATTCAATACATTTTATACATTTGTACAATTATATAATTTATTCATTTGCGAATTTGTACTAAAGTTACTTTCTCAACTCTATGGTTTTTCCACACATTTGCTCGTATCTCCTCCCAAGCTCGTCTAAGCCAAGTCCTCTCCCACCCAAACCAGGGCTACATCAGCCCAAGTGTGGACTACAATCAAACTGTATCATTTGTCTACACCCCGGAGGTGAAATCTTGTGAAAACTGGGAGAGTTCTAATGCCCAAGGCCCAACCTGCTTATACTCAACTATGGGATTCTCATTCTCAGTGAGCCATGCTTGTGTTTACTCAATGGATTCTTCAAACAAGTCCAGGGGCTTCATCTGGCAAAGTCCAAACATCTTACAACTAAGACCGGGATTTTCATGTCCAACTAGTGGTGATTGATGTCAACGCCCAAACATCCAGAGCCCAAAATGTTTTCAAGCCTAAATGTAATACACCCAAGAGAGAGTGTAATGTTTATCGCCAACTGGGTTTTTTTGATACCTAATAAGAATTCTGGCACTCAGTTGGAGGATACCTGCATCTCTTGTGGCAAGTCTTCTTTCCAGGCGGAGACTTTGTCCACCCAAGCTCCACGAGATAAAAATGTTCATTCCAAATGTTTTATTTCCAGGGATTTTTATACCGACATGGAAGCTTCTCCCACCCAAGCAGTCCATTTGTGGGAAGACTGTATTTAAAATGAGGCTTCATCTGAGAGTCTGTAGTTGGACTGCACTGCCCTATCTGATGGATTTACAACAGAAGAATTCCTTCACTTTTTACATACACTGTACTGAAAACTAAAAAACTATCCATCCAATCAATACATTTATCTTTACACACTGTAGCTACTGGATCCTCAGACACTACTCCATGGCAACGCTCATCCAAACCAGTCCAGATTTTCTAAAGACCTTAACGCACGTTGCGGCACTGGATCTATTTTACAGGATCATCCACATGAATGCATAATTAATGGACCTGCTCATCTCCACCACCTGAGTGTAAACGTCATAGTATTCCAAACCTTTTTTTTTGTTTGTTTGTTTCTTACAAAAACATCTCAAACTACAAAGAGACTACAAATCATTTCATATGAGTTTTATATGGTACGCTGCCATTATTTTGAAAATAATTTCTTTTTTTCTTTTCCTTTTTTTAGTAGGGTGAAAGTTAGATAAACTCGATCACGTAGGTGATGGTGAAAGCATTTCAGTGTGTTTATGTACATATCTATGAGTCGTCTAATGCAGCCTCTGTGAGGTACTAACCGTGCAATATGTTCACTTGAACTGACCAGTCACAACTGCTGTTTATTGGCCTGCCGCTTTGAAAAGAAATACAATTAAAAAAAGGGAGAGCGAAGGATAAAGGTGATATGAGTGTAACCACACATACACATTTCCAAGTTTTATATCTAATGTCCATAACATGCTTTACATGTAGCGATCAAGCTTTCTGAGCACAAGCAATAAACCTGCAATTGTTGCTCCAGTCTCTTATGACTGACGTCTTTCTTTTGTAATTAAAAGACAGCAAACGCTAGGTTGTTTAGGGGAAAAGCTTATTTGAAACCTTTTTTTTTTTTTTTTTTTTAAACTGTCGTGCTGAATGTCTTCTGTGCCTTTTTTTGCAAGTAAACAGTTTCAAGTGTTAGACAAATGACTTCCGAGCCTCTCGTAAGCGACGAGGCAGGCGATTTTCATAGTTGACCTTTTGTTCTAATGATGTGTAATAACTGATTCACATGACTACATTTTAAAGGGACATGTTAACTTGTCATTTGGGATGCATGAGGAATTTATTTCTAAAGCAAATCATTTAATAAAGATTTATTTATTTTGAATATATAGATGACTTGTGGTTTATTGAATGTTTTTGCTCACGTTTATTTGTATTCTGCTTTAAAAGTGATTCAAATGATTATATTTATGTCCTTTTTTAATGTTTTTTTTATATATATTTAATGAAAATAGTGTTATTGAGTGCAAATAATTAATACTTAGTACTCTCATTAATATGCGGATCACTCTTATTATCTATATTAATATTGTAGATTCAAGAGAAAAAAAATCACTTGGCTAGAATTTATTTTTAAATAATTGGAAAATAATAATTATTATGATAATTGATTTATGTTTTAGGCAAATGTTTATCTAAGGCACTTTATTGTACTTTAATACAGTTTCTTGAACCTTTTAATTCCTAACAGGGGTAGATGAAGATTCCCCCAAAGCAACTTCAAGCGTCCTCTGAGGGTATTTGATGCCCAAACTGGGTCATTATTCACTGAAGGGGGATTTATCTGGCTATACCCAAGCCTCTCAAATCTAGTTTTTATTATAGTTGATTAGAGTACAAAAAAGACCTTTATCTGGCAAAGCATGTGGGGTCATCAGCCCAAACTTCTGAACTTCTAAGAGGTAGCTTCTCATTTCCAACAGGGGTATTTGATGCCCAAAAAAGACCTTCATCTGGGTAAGCCCAATCTTCTGGTCTCCCAAGAGGTGGATATTCATTCCCAATGGGTGTATTTGATGCCCAACCCAGGACTTCATCTATTAAAACATGGGGATTCATATGCCCAAGTCTATACTTTTCATGCCCAACGGGGCAATATGATGCCTAAGCCATATAGCAAAACTAAAGGGGTTTCTGAGCCCAAGCCCAAGCTTTACACATTCAAGAGGTTGGTTCTTCACCACAACCAGGTGTATTTGAGCCGCACACCAGGGCACCGTCAAGCAAAGGGGTCTGCTAAACTTTCTCTACCCAAGCATATCTCAAAGGCATTTGTGTGAATAATCTGGGGACTGGAAGAGGTGTGTCATCTGACCACAACCAAGCATCTCATTCCTATGCAGAGTATTCTCAAAACCAAAGGGATAAATCGAAGTATATTCTGCCCGAGCAAATAAGGTTTGGGTTTCCTTTTTATTAAATTCAAGTAATCAGTCAAATGAGCTGATAAAAAGAACTAAATAATAAATATAACTTGAAAGTTTATATGTATTGGTTGTGATTGATTCCAATGAAGCTATTTGTATAAAGAAAAGAAAAAAAAAGAAAAAACATTTTTTTTTTTTTTTTTTATTTTATGTTGTATCACAATTTAGAAATAAATCCTGACAGCTATATTCCAAACAATTGCTAAAATAATGAATCAGATTGCTGTGATTTGAAAGGATTACCACATGCTTTTGTCCTATTGGTGACTCGATCAACAAATAAGCATGTTTATTTTGTAGTAATTACATGTAATTAAATCATCTTAATTAAATGCTTTAAATGTGTTACGCATGCAGTGTATCTGATATGGTAACTAAGAGCTCCAATTTATCTTATCTAAATCACAGTAGGGAAAATAATACACACGACTTCACATCTAAAAATAATTCCACGCCATTGAAACCCAATACAGCCAGCCATTTCCATGGAAACATGGCTCCTTAAGCACGAGCAGTCATTGTTAGACCTGTTTGTGGGATTGTGGGTAAATAAATAAGTGCCTCTGGGATGTAATGTTGGCCTTTTGTGTAAGGCTTCCGGACATGAAGTGATACAAGCTTGCCAAAATAGGGGCTGTTTCAGTTGCAGTATTTGATATAAACAACATGATTTTGTGCAATCAAATACACTGGATTAGCCTGTGGTTATCAGCAACACTTTTGTCTGTGAGTAGTGTAAATGTAGTCCGGTGTTCTTCTGTCGTATGATGGTTAGATGAGGAAAATTACAATGTTTACCAGGAGAGTGCTAAATCAGCATTTTCTCCTCAATGTGGTCACCCAGTCCCTTCAGAGTGCATTAAGTTCACCTTCATCCCCTCTACACACACTCTCTCTCTTACCTCATTTAGCACACACAAGGACATAATTGTCTGAATGTACCATATTTTCACATGTTTATTGATGGAGGATGACAGGGCTGCTTGACTCCACGATTGAGTCATGTGCTACCTTTAACAAATTATGGCAGGTTTCTTTTGTGTGGCTAGATCAAAATCTGTGTTCCTTGTGAATACCGTGTGTTCTAGAGTGGGTTTGTGTGGTGTGTTCTGTGTGTGTTGTGAAGCATTCCTAAACACAAGTTATTAGATGTACCACGACGATGATGATTAATTGGCTTAAAAATTGTCAGTAGATATTTTATATCAAATTTGATTCAGCAGCAAAAAAATAGCAATAAAATGAAAAGAAAAATGATAGACACAAAAAAAAGTTTCTACTTTTTCCTCTCCTTTTCGCTGCTCCCATTAGGGGTCGCCACAGTGGCTCATCCGTATCCATCCTGTCCTCTACATCTGCCTCTTTTAAACCAACTACCTGCATGTCTTTTCTCACCACATCCATAAACCTCTTCCTTGGTCTTCCTCTCGTCCTCCTTCCTGGTGGTTCCATTCTTCAACAGATATAACCCCAGTCCCTCCTCTGCACATATTCAACCCATCTCAGTTGTGCCTCTCGCACCTTGTCTCCAACGCGTCCTACATGCGCTGTCCCTCTAATAATCTCACTTTTAATCCTGTCCATTCTCGTTACTCTAATGAAAATCTCAATTCTCCCCACCGAGTACCTCCAGGCTCTTCTCCACTTGCTCCCTACTCTCAGCACAAATCACGATATAATCCGCAAACATCAAAGTCCATAGAGACTCCGGTCTGACCTCGTCTGTGAGCCTGTACATCACCACTGCAAAAAGGAAAGGGCTCAGAGCCGAATCTTGATGCAGTCCAACCTCCACCTTAAACCAGTCTGTCGTTTCTACTGCTCACTTCACTGCTGTCACACTATCCTCATACATGTTCTGCACCACCCTCAAATATACACCAGACTTCCCTCGTCTGGTGTATATTTAAGGGTGGTGCAGAACATGTCCCTCATCATGAAACCATACTGTTGCTCACAGATGGTCACCTCTTCTCTCAGCCTGGCTTCCACTACTCTTTCCCATAACTTCATGGTGTGACTGATCAACTTTATTCCCCTGTAGTTACTACAGGTCTGCACATCTCCCTTATTTTTAAAGAACGGTACGAGCACACTCCTTCTCCATTCCTCAGGCATCTTCTCACCTTTCAGAATCTTCTTGAACAATCTGCTTAAAAACTCCACTGCCATCTCTCCTAAACATCTCCATGCTTCTACTGGTATGTCATCTGGTCCCACTGACTTTCCAATCTTCATCCTCTTAATCACTGCTCTCACTTCCCCCTTACTAATCCTATCCACCTGCTTCACCACCTCCACATCATCCAACCTTCACTCTCTCTCATTTTCCTCGTTCATCAGCTGCTCAAAATACTCTCTCCATCTTCTCAACACACTCTCCTCAATAGTCAACACATTTCCATCATCTCCATACATTATTGTTTTAATTTGCAGCACATCCTTCCCAGCTCTGTCCCTCTGCCTGGCCAATCGCTACAAATCCATAGCCATCTTACAGACCACCATCCGATGCTGTCTAGCTACACTGTCCCCTGCCAACACCTTACAATCTACAATCTCCTTCAGGTTGCATCTCCTACATAGAACATAGTCCATCTGTGTGCACCTTTCTCCACTATTTTACGTCACCCTATGATCCTCCTTAGTGAGACTCAGTTGTGTTCGTTAAGTTTCTTGCTTTACTAATAACATTCATTCTCACTGTGTGAGATTCCTGTCTGTGGTGCTGTGCTCTGTTATACTACATTTCTAAATAAAATTGCTGGTTTTTATAGCCGGGATATCAAAATGATGCTATTAAGAAGTGGATTGATTCTAGTAGGACACCACTGACGGTCTAGGTGGGAAATAAACGGCTCACCAGTGGTACAGTAAGTTTGTTGCTTTAGGAAAAATACATTGAAATGAGTGCATTAATACAAACCTGAAATTTGACTTATGTGGGGAAAATACTGTCATAACTGAGATCATTAATCAATAATCTGCCCAATTCTGGGCAATCGGATAAAAAAAATAATCCAGAGACACTGTATAATATATAGCATTATGTAACATTATCATTACATAACATTTTATGTGTTAAATTTGTAAACCAACCACAGCAGATCTCACATTCAAAACTACTATATGCTTGTAATGTATTTATGGGTGCAACTTACTAAAATTACCAAATAAAATATCTAATTAGGGGAAATTATATGCATGCTATGGAAATGTCCTTCGACATTTGTTGTCAGTAATTAATTTCGAACAGTATGGTAAACCTAAGTGACTGCATCCTTGACTAAAATCACTTCTCAGTTATTATTTGCAGTACAATTATTAAATAAATATTGACTTTTGACCATATCAAAGTCTGGGCTTGCTGTCACCAGCTCGACATTTTACCTTTGTTGAAGTGTTAAGTCAATGCAATGTGGTTAGTCTGTGTAAACCCTGCTCGCTGTACAACTTAATGATTGAAACCTGTACATGTTTAGAATTTATTTGGATGGACGTTTTAGTAAAATTGAAGTAGTGTTGTTGTTTTTTTTGCCTATGCACAGCTGTGTTTTGGACCGCAGGCAAATCATCAGGCACTGGGATCGATGAAGTGGCAGATGGCCAGTAGCCAAAGTAAATGGCTCACTTGGAATAGGTCCTAGGTTAGGCTGAGGGTCTTTTAGTGAAACTGGATTGAGTTGAGAACTGGACATGTGCCATAAATTGGTTGGGAATAGTTTCCTAAGTGTTTTTTATTTGTTGTAAATTTCTTCTGATTGGAATAGCCAATTCCCAGCTGCTCCAAATGTATCTTTTGTGACAGAAAAACATGCTAATATCAACAGCCACTGTAATTCCGAAAAAAATCAAACTGAAGTCTTATTAGCTTGTCTTGGATTTAGCTTGAGCTAGAGGAGAAAGTAATGGCACCCCATTCCACCCCAGTAGCAGCTGTTACAAACATTGGATCATTAACTTAGGTTCAAACTGTCCTGCAGCTTAGCCAAGTGCCCCATTAATTTGCTAAGTCTTACATTGTCCTCCATTTTTGTCTTGTATAATTTGAAAGCAGCACACTGAACCAGCAAGAAGCACTGTTGCTCCAAGGTCTTGGGCTCATTTCTGAGCTTGGTTTGCTGTCTCAACTGTGTTTCCTTTGGGTTGTCCAATTTTCTCCCACTGCACAAAAACACCCCAGCTAGAGTGATGACTATGTAACACTAATGCATTGCGCACTGTGTGAGAACTGGAGTGCTATCCAGGGCGTATTTCTGCTTTAAGTCTAATGTTCCTGCATAGGCAACGAACAGTGAATAAACAAATCAATGATTTGCCTTTATGTGTGCTTTTTTTTTACTTTAAATATATAATTCATTTTTGAATATTCATGTTATTCACATTCAAGTTATTCATATTCAAGTTATTATTATTTTTTAAGTTTTTTATTTACTTACCACTTTGCAATTCTATATGCTGTACTTTTAACTGGGTGGAAATAAACCCCAGCCATGTTCATAACCCAAAATGTAATTTGCCATGATCTATCTGAACAGAAATTCGACCTAAATATAATGGTGCTCTCTCATACAGCAACACTAAATCAACTTCACCACGGCTGAAAATCTGAATAATTAAAAAACCTCAAAATGATGAGACAGTGTGATTGAGCTTGCATCTTTGCGGCTGCATGAGCTTCCTCGCTTTGTCCGAGCAGCGAATTCTGCTAAAAAGAACAGCTTCCTGAACTTGAATCATCAATAATGTAGAGCGCATCAGCATGTCCCGCCGGGAGGTTATATTGCCCTGCTCTCAGTCCTGCTAATGTTTGTGAGGGTGGAGGATAAACCTCGGCCATCTGAGGCCACACACATGCACACACATACACACCACACACTCTGACAGAGAGGCCAGAGGGCAGAAGATAACGAGGGAGTCTTGGATGCTTAGCGTTTTAAAAATTTTAATGATTCAGTGTTTATGGAAAGTGAAGGAAACAACCCAACACTCCAAATCCATCTTTCTATTGCTCTCTATTTACTTCTCTGTCTCACTCTCAACATCCCTGTTGCTCACTCTCTCTCTCTCTCTCTCTCTCTCTCTCTCTCTCTCTCTCTCTCTCTCTTGCGCTCTCTCTTTCACTCACTTGCTCGCTCTCTCTATTTCTCTCTCTCTGGCTGCATGGTGGAACAGGAGAAGGCGGGCAGTCCAGAAGGGAGACTAATCACCGGCTCTCATAAGGAGGGGGCCAGTGAAGAGTGGAGCGGCTGTATGCCTGACCACACAGCTGCTCTTTGTCCTTTTTCTGCTCTCTTTCTTTTACTCTCACACTAAGCTTTCTGCTTTTCATCCCTCCCTTGACTCTCGAACACCATGGAGCCCAACAGTCCTAAGAAGATCCAGTTTGCCGTCCCGCTGTTTCAGAGCCATTTGGACCCTCAGGCAGCGGAACATGTAAGTAGACACCAAGACCCGTAGAGTATTTTTACTAACACATGGTGATCTCAGATCTTATATTGATGCAAAATTAGTTTAGATATTAACCAGATGAATTTATTAATTACTTTTTGTTTTAATAGAGAAGCAATACTACTACTTATAATAACAACAATAATAATATAATCATCATGTAGGCTTTATGTAGTTAAAGAAAACATTAAGTGTAAAATAATGTCCATGGGTTTTTGGTTTCTGCAATTCCTGAAAATCTCTCCTGTAAAAAAAAAAAAAAAGAAAAAAAAAAGGAATGATGATGGTAAAACTGATACGCTAAGCCAATTTTACAAAGATGAAGCCACTTGGACCAATCAGCAGAAACCTGGCTTGTGCTGAGTTAGAGATCCATTAGAAGAGGCAGCGTCAGATCTAATTCTGAGTATCCTGATCGCTCTGGAGAGGAAAAAGAGACATGGCTATATGATTATAGAGCTATAAGTGTACAATAAAGATGGTGAAGGAAACCAACTATAATGAAAGGGGTCAGCTTTCAGGAAAGGCTCGCAGTTGTCAGTGCTTGGACGGCTCATGAAAGTATAACAATGCATCTCAAGTTGCAAAATATGAAACACGGAGTTGATCAAAATACAAGTTTAGGAGAGTACATTGTATTGAATGGAGCGATGATCTGTCAAATACACAATGCTGGATTTATGTGCTGGTGTTTTTATTATATAGAAAGCATTTGTTATTCATTCATTGCATAAACAAATGTTCTTAACAAATGAGCAAGAACAATGTGTTGAAATATTAAACTAATATAGTTTCATAACCTTTTTAGCATACTTTATTATTTAAATCATAACCATTGCCCCTATGTTATCTGGCTTTTCCAGACTTTAGCATTAACGTAAAAAAAGAAAAGAAAAATTGTAACTAGGTAAACGAATTCAGTAATTGATAAACAAAAGACACAACAAGAACATTACAAAACAACTCACTTTGTATGCTTCAGGAATTTTGACACTGTAGTTAGTGAACATATCTTAAACATGGTCGAATATATATATGTTTTTTAGGTACATATACTGTAATTGTATATATGGTTAACGTTAGCTCTTTAAAGGAAATACGATTATAAGATTATAATAATCCATACACTAAACTGAAGTTATTGAACCTACTGATTTTAAGATTTAAATTCGAAATCCAGGTTTGAAATACACAAGATTATCTGTCAAAACTATTTGGATCTTAAATTGAGTGTAAATTGAAAAAAAAAAATTAAATTGAAAATGTCCAGAGATAGGCTTAATCATGTTCTATTTGATTTATTGTAATCTCATAATAGATTAATTTGATTATATTCGAGATATTGAGCACTGAGATTGTATTTGAAGCATAATGACTAAATTCACTTGGCCCCGTTCCAGTCTGAATCACGTATTGTGTAATAAATGTATTTACTATATGGAGTTTGTGGACACTTGACACAATTTTGAACATCCCATTCCACGTTAACTCCTAATTTGCTGTTACAATAACCTCCACTTTTGTGGGAAGATGTTCAACTAGATTTTGGAGTGCGCTTGTGAAGATTTGTGCTCATTCAGCAGCAGCAGTGTTAGTAATTTCAGGTAGTGATGTAGGTGAGGTGAGGAGGCCTGGGGTGCAGTCAGAGTTATAATTTATTCCAATTTAATGTTACCGCAATCAATGACATTCCTATACATTGTGTGCCTCTAACTTTGTGGTAACAGATACGACATGTGGCTTAAAAAGTTAGGTATCCCAATACTTTTGTAAATATTTTGTATGTCTCATATATAATGCAATCTATATTATCTTCTCCACAAATCCTTAACAAATAAATTTTCACATACTGTCATTTGACCTTGTGTTTTTTCCCCCTCACCATATACTCCAACTTTTTTCACTCTTTGCTCTCCAGATACGCAAACGAAGGCCCACTCCAGCCACTCTTGTCATCTATAATGACCCCAATGCATCAGGTAATGCTACGTTCTCATTGCAAAACACTCTCATTACATGAGAACACTTATCTAGAGTGTGTGCACAAAAGGGTCTGGTTTAAACTGGAGTTTTTTGGGTCAAGGTTGAAAAGAAAGTGCACACAACTCCAAGAGCTTCCTATTACACAGTCATCTATAGTATCAAACATATAAAAATAAAAGCCATTTCAAGGCCATTTTTTGTAAAATGTTCAATGTTAAAAATAATGGCACCTAGAATTTTCATTACTCACTGCCATATTTCGCTTATGATGGCTCTCAGGGCCACTTCTGGGACATTCATTCATTTCATAAGCACATGATGTGCTTATAAAGCTTTACATGAGCTCTAGATGGGTTTGTGGAAATAAAAAATAATAGCCATTACCTCACTGTTGATTCGGAAAAGCTGTATTGACAGCCAAACGAGGCAGGTATGACCTTGTTTGCCTGGAATGTTCTTGTTCAAACACCCGATTCTTCAACAAATTAAGAATATCAGGTGAGATTGGAAACATTGTGTGTAAATTCTGCTGTTCCCAGAACTCAAGATAAATTTTCGCCTGATCTTTTTGTTCATATGGATTTCATTATGTTTGATAGAATATAAAATGTTACGAAAATCCTACACACACACACACACACACACACACACACACACACACACACACACACACACACACACACACACACACACACACACACACACACAAACATTCATATCTGTAGAAATAATGAGGTTTATGGTACACTGTTCAGGCCTTGAGAGATTTTGTGTTGTGTTTATCGGTCTCCTTGAGAATAAGATAGTGTGTTTGTTTTCTGAGTTGTTTTGTCTCGTGGAGGTTTCAAGGACAAGCTGGTGGTCAAGCTGTTTGAAAATACTGTCTGATTTTTTTGTTTGCCAATTGTGTGCTGAGAACATTTCAGAGAGTCATCCATCTTAAGTTCTAGACATTAGAAACCATTAACTTTTATATGTCTGTGTTCTAAGATAAAAAAAAAAAATCATCAAAACATTGTTTTCTAGGACAATGTGTGGATTTGAATCATAGAACTGGCATGTTGATTAGGAATGTTGCTCCAGCTGTGACCTGACTCTTTGTGCTTTTTTTCTTTTACTCTGGTCCACCTGTATGCTGGACATGCATAAACATTTAACAGTTTTGTATTAAACTTTTGTATTATTATTTTGTCTGCTTGTGTTTTGGGATGTTTGTGAAGATTTTGGTTTGAACAACACATTGCCATTTGAGATTACTGAAAGACTTGTGAGACTTGAATAGTGTATCTTCACTCTGACATAAAATATTCAGAGGAATTGAAGCAAATTGGACAATGATAAAGATTTTAGGAGTGCTGTGCTGTGCGTGCTGAGACTTTCCTGTGCTCAGCTGTCCACCAAGCCATTTATGATATTTCAATGAAAAAATTGGCTCATATTCGAGCTGAGTATGCAAGATGTGTGTGTGTGTGTGTGTGTGTGTGTGTGTGTGTGTGTGTGTGTGTGTGTGTGTGTGTCTGTGTCTGTGTGTGCACGTGCATGTGCGAGTGTGAGTGTACCGAAGAGTCAGTATCTCCCAAACATCCTCCCTGTTGCGTCACCATATGGAACAAGGAGAACCATGCAGAGTGACCCAGTTGAAGCAAAACACAAAGATGTCCTATCCCATTTTTTTCGACTTGGACTACAGCAATGCACCATGTTCCCATCCGAAACCAAAATTATTATTCCTGCAGATCTCAGAGTAACCAATTAACACTCAAAATATCCATGGTGTACTACAAATCACAGTTTTATAAAAGTTGTATGATTTGTAACTAGTTGCTTGATCTGGTTCTGGACTATGAGTCATTGATAAGAGCTTGATGTGTTCTGTTTATGTGTGTGTGTGTGTGTGTGTGTGTGTGTGTGTGTGTGTGTGTGTGTGTGTGTGTGTGTGTGTGTGTGTGTGTAGACTCAGGAATGTTTTATGCCTGAAGGACAAACAACTGAACACACACACACACACACACACACACACACACACACACACACACACACACACACATTAATGCTGAGCACATGTTCAGTTCGAAGGTTACCAATTCACAGCTGTGTGCAAAAGTTTGTATCTATCCCAACAAATAGACCTTAAAATTCAGTAAAATAAAAGGATTTTATTTTAAAAGTGAGTGTCCATCTTTAAAAACACAAGTTAAAAACCTAATGGATAAATAGTTTGGAACAAAAAATATTTATTTATTTTTAATATCAGTTTCTAACTAAAAGAGATCATGATGTAGGTGAGGTGAGGAGGCCTGGGGTGCAGTCAGGTTTCCAATTCATCCCAAAGGTGTTCAGTAGGGTTGAGGTCAGATCTCTATAGCAGGAGATCAAGATCATCTAGTCCTACCCATGTAAAACATATCTTTCTGGAGCTGTCTTTGTGTACAGGGGCATCGTCATAGAACAGGTTTGCGTCTCCTAGTTCAAGTAAAGTTTACTTGTTTCATGCAATTGCATCCAAATCTATCATTACAAAATACAATTGTGTGCCTCTAACTTTGTGGTAACAGTTTGGTGAAGAACCACCAATGGCTGGAAAATTCATGTGTCCTAACGCTTTTGTTTTATAGTGTACAGTATCTCACAAAAGTGATACACCCCTCACATTTCAGCAACCACCAGGGACAATATTTTAGAAATTAAACTTGGGTACACTGTATTTTAGAGTAGTCAATGTGCAGCTTGTATAGCAGTATAGATTTAATGTTCTCTGTCCTTTAACATTGTGTTGAAAGTTTATCATGTTGTTCTTACTGATTATGCAATGCCTACATCATGTGTCATCATAAAGTCAAATAAAAAAGTCCCCCAAAAAATGTTTACCCAATGTAAACATTAATACTGACATTGATATGATTACTGGTTGCTTTTCTCTTTATTCCCTGGTTGTACAAACACAAATCAATAGTCAAATCAATGCTCTCATTCTTTCAAATATCTTATTACACTGGCCTAGATTTATGTTTTTGTTAAATTTTTGTTGTTTCTTCAGTCCACATTTTCTATCCCTGATTTTTTTTTTTTTTAAACCTGACAGATATGTTTCCATTTTTCTAACCCCCCCCTTTAATGTTGAATAATTAAAATACACCAGCTATTAAAGTGGTGTGTTGATTATGTTAATGTTAGCTAAATTATTATTGTCCAGGGGAATGACAATCAGGGTCAAGTTTAATGTCGGTGTTGATTGTACGCCGGGTACATTTCCGGTTGCTAATAAAAACATTAATATCTTGGATGAAAAAAGATGCCCGTTTTATGTTTTATAAGCCAACTTTGAAAAGCATGGAAAATGGGAGTAATTTGGATGTTGATTGCGTCGGTCTGTCTGGTTTATTTCAGACTATTCCATGGAATGGTTCATTTAGAGCTTAAATGTTTTTGTGTTGTTCAGGTTTTACTGTATTGTGTTATTTTGTAGTCTTGTGTGTAGGTCTGCTTATGCTTTATTAATGAGTTGTCTTGTGTAACTCTTGTCTTTGGTGGCACCTTGGTCCTGGAGGAACATTGTTTTGCTTCTGTATACTGTATTATACAGAGGTTTTCAGAGGGATATGATTATGAATCATATTTTTTCTTTCTTGTTGTCACGTGATCACAGAATAATTTTCTCGACATAAGTTGTTTTCTCCTGATCACCAATTTTTGTCATGATTTTAACATAACATTGTCAGTGACAGCCTCCTTTATAAGTGTCAGAATGTAGTATGAGTAAGTTGTCAATCAGTGACAGATAGAGAGTTATTTCTGTTTGAGAGTTTAAAAACAAATGCGATGATGCTGCGTTGAAGCTGCATCTAGAACATGCTGTTATGCTGAATACACAGAAAAATCATGAGGAAATGTTTGTTATGTTGAGATCATGAGAAAATTAAGTGGTGATCACAAGAAAACAATAAATAAAAAAGTGTATAATGCATGGCCTCTAAGGATTTCCATTCTATTAACTGTATATGGTTGAAAAGATAATAAAGCTATTTGACTTTACTCGAAATCTTTACTCGAAATCCGCTGGTCGAGAGGCAGCAATTGAAAACAGGGATTTTGCATTCTTCTGTCTCCCTTAATTTAGTAGTTTTTATTTCCTGTTATTTTCCTCACCCAATTTCCCAACTGGTCAGCACAGACAAATCGATCGATTTGATTATCCTGCAACCGATTTACCAGAGGCATCCTCCTTTGTCCCAATAAAAAAGTCTGTTTTGTTTCTTTCTGATATCCTGTGTAGTAATGTGGTTCGTGCGGAGTGTGTAGGTACTCGGTTTTGTGGCATGTAATGGTAAGGGACGTAAGTGGGAGCGAGGATGCACAGTGCAGCATTCAGACTACAGGCGCTTCTTTGTGTAGCTGGCATTTCTGTGCGTCCTTAAAAACGTGCCGCTGGTGCCTTATAAAGGAACCTTTCTGATGAGGCTGTACACTTGCGTCATGCCCTTCACTGCCTCTCAGATCGTTTTGGCACAGCTTTCTTCATTAGAGCAGAGAAGTTGTTGTATGGTGGTGGTGGTGCAGGTTGGAATACACTCCTGCAGTCTCTTACATAATAACATCCTGTGTGTAATGATTTCCTCCTGTGTGTGTAGTGTGTGAGTGTCCAAAGCCAAATAAAGTCAAACAGATTGAAAATGATTGTGCTATTAGGCTTTGCTTATGCCATTCCTTGTTTTTAGTTACAATAAAGAAGAGTTTATCTAAAACGAAGGCATTTTGACCACAGATTGGTAGTGGAGTGTGTGAGGAAGTTGGTAAGCGAGTGAGCAAGCAAGTGAGTGAGTAAAAAGTGTCTATAAAAAGCAGTTGTGTGGCTCACACAGTAAGCGAGCGAAGGTCTATAAGTGAGTCAGTGAGTGGATGGGAGCTATAAACAGTGAATGTGTGTAGTGCATGTCTTTAGGGAGCGGGAATGCTGAAGCCATTTTTCCTGGCTAGAGCAACTCCTTATGACGCCAACCAGCCGTGCAGATACACTTCACATCCACACAACAATAATCTTTTGTGCACAGTCAACCCAAAACATGAGCTGAACACAGTGCAGAACACGAAGTGCCTTGTAAACACCCTCCAGTAGTCATTAGTCTGTTAGGAATCATGTTTTAATGGTTCTTTAATTCACTAGTAGGAAACACCAAGAGTGCTGTCCAACTTCCTTGATAAATACAATAATTTGCATGATAAATAGCCAAATAAAAAAAAATAATAATAAAAAATAAATAAATGGTAAAAAAAAATCAGGCTTATACAGCCTAAACGAGCTCTGGCAGAAATAAAGAGACTTTTTCAGCTTTATAAATAAATTCACAAAACACTGAACATTTATTTCCCACATCAGAATACTTTATTGCATTCACAGGAAAGTATGTTGCAGTTGCTCACAGTACAATTTAGTTGAAATAAAGTAAAATAAAAGTGCTTTACAATCAATACATTTCCTATATACTGTATGAAAATGTGCAGCAGTGAAACAGATGACAGAAAAAAGTCATTATTGCACTGAAATGATTGGACATACTGTAAATTATCATTATAAAATTGTGGCATGAAAATCTTTACAAATCTATAACTATATCCATATTGTCTATATCTATACCGTGGTCCCACTCAAAATACATTGTTGATATATAACATAGTCTCAAAAAACCCAATGTTTTGCTTTCCCCATTTCATTGATTTAATCTAGGATTATTCACAAAACAATGCTGCAGATCAGTTACAGTTCACAAACACACACATAGTTTCACAAACACACACAGTTATGCGCATGAAATAAGAAATCAATACTAATAACACTATTCAATACAACCGTTTGTCTGAGTTATGTGTAATTCTGTCTCCAAACACAACTGTGTGATAGTTTGTCTAGTGTGATAACTGCAGTATATAACACATGTACTGCATTTTCTTTTGATTTAAAGCATATTAAACAGATGTGCAGCTCCATTTAAGGCAAATTTAAATACTTATAAGTGACACAATAAATGTATTAAATATTTAAATGGTATTATTAATAATTGGCACTTGTTTTCCACACAGGTAAGACTTGAGGAGAGAGCTCTCTATCTGGAGACATTTACAAACTATAAAACAATTTCTATATGATTAATATTATTTATTGGCTTGTAGTAAGCTTTAAGTGTAGCAGACAGAATAAGTCAGCTTGTCCCTCAAACTATGAACATCATAATTTCAAATCCACTATATGGACAAAGTCTTTGTTGGAGGATTTCTTTAGTTGTGGTAGCATTATATTTTTTCTTCACTTGATGACCCGAAACTATTCCAGCATTACAATTCCCCTGTGCATAAAATTTGTTCTATGAAGATATGGTTTACATGCGATGGAGTGAAAGATCTTGAGTGGTCATATAGAGATCTGATCTCAACCTTACTGAACACCTTTGGGATGAATTGAAATGCTGAATGCTGCACCCCAGGCCTCCTCACCTCACCTACTGTAAATCCATACCTGACTTGAGTAACACTCTTGTGACTGAATGAGCACAAATGTATGTAGAACATCTTCCCAGCATGCTTGTTAACATCACCCACAATAAACCCAGCAGACATTAGCTCAATCGATATAGGAGCAAACTCACTTATTAAATTTACACTATTAGACAGTTTACTGTTTTGCGGAAGTAAACATACATGGTAAATGCATGTATTACTCATATAACTCTTGGCTTGTTAGATTGTTGCTTTTAATAGACAACTTTTAGAACTTTACAGTTTTAAGGAGAGCCAGTTGAAAATGGGCAGTTAATTCCAGGTTCTGATTTCCAACTTGTTAAGTAATTTAGATTCAAGATTCAAAGGTTTACTGTTATATGTGAGGGAGACATTCTGTTAAACTATACAAGGACATTCTCACTAAGCAGTCTATGACATAAATTCAGGACATACAGAGAACACGCAAAGACAAAAATTGCAACTGCACAAAGTTATAATAACACAAATACAACAAATAGAAATGTGTGTGTATAAAGTGTGTAGTGTATTTGCAGTGAGCATGGAACATCATAGCAAGGTATGTGCAAAGTCCTGCAGAGGTAGATTGGGTCCATGTTGGTATTCCCATTGTAAAGGGATGTGTGTGCAAAATATGCAGAGGTAGTCTGAGGCAGATTGGTTAAAATTATGAAGAGGTAGTCTGAGGCAGATTGGGTAAAATTATGAAGAGGTAGTCTGTGGCAGATTGGGTAAAATTATACAGAGGTAGTCTGAGGCAGATTGAGTAAAATTATGAAGAGGTAGTCTGAAGCAGATTGGGTCAAATTATACAGATGTAGTCTGAGGCAGATTGGGTCAAATTATGCAGAGATAGTCCATGGCAGTTTGGGTCGAATTATTCGAGGTAGTCTGAGGCAGATTAAGTTAAATTTTGCAGAGGTAGTTTGAGGCAGATTGGGTCAATTTATGCAGAGATAGTCTGAGGCAGATTGGGTACATGCATATTTACACACTGTATGCTAGCTAGCAAGCATATCTTTAGGGTTATTTTGTAGTTGTAGTATATGGCTAAACTGACTGAAATCCAAAAAAGTAAATAACACATAACACATTAGAGAATAGACAGTTATTAACTATAACATTTGTAAATGTCAGCATGACAGTTGTGTTCTTTTCATGCCATTTATATAAAAATAGAGATACAAGTTTCCTGAATCAAGGAAGGAAATAATTTGCCCTTGTCCTGTCACATATTACCTTTCAAGGCTCAGATAAAGCACAAGGGTAGTAGTGATATTATGTCCATGATAACAAAATTGTATGTGTGTTGAATAACTGAACCGTGACACAAACAGAATATGGACTGTTAAATGCCATCCAACATAAATAAATGCCTGGGGCTTAATAAAAGATTGTGCTTTGTATGGGTGATGTGATTTGTTCAAAATAAGATTATCAACTAATGTTGGAAAGTTTGTCAGAAAAAGTCAAAAACAGTGGGGTAACTGGTAGTGCTCCTTGGTCTACACCAAGAATCTTTTTGTATACCATGTTCCAGCTCTGAAAATATGAATGTTCTTGCCACTCAATAGACTCTCTTTCATGACCTGGTACTGGATTGTGACATGGTGGTTGGGGACCTTTGGTCATGTGTTTTCAAACATAAAAAAAAAATGTGCTCGTCCTCCATTCTAAAAAGTCTGAAAACGCTTACATACATGGAAAAAGTAAGCTTTGCTGTGCCTCATTTACTTTCTGTTCATTCACCTTTCATCACTTTGGATTGTTGCTGGTGCGAGTGAATGTTTGGTACACTTTGAGGAAACTTGTAATTTAATGCTTATAATTGAAGATTACGTTTGAACAATGCTAATAAACTGCAAATCTGACATAGCAACTGCCACACAACATTGTCTGCCATCTCGTTTTTTTTTGTTGAATGGGTCACATGACTTTAAAATTTCATTCTGGTTTTCGAATTTGTCAAAGAGAAAAATTATTTTTTTAAATGTATTCACTTTGGTGATATAAATGCTGTGGCTGTGTGGATAGAAGGACAAAACGTTAACAGAAAAATACTATATATTTTTTTATTGTATTTGGGAAAATGTGGTTGTAGCCTAAAATAGCTATCAGTAATAGTTTCAGCCTCTACTTGTCTAAATATCATGTCTAAATTACCAAATGTATTTGCAGTTCCCCTCAGTTTCCTAAACCCCTTGCACAGAGACAAGTGAGATTTATAGGGTGTCAGGCTTATGTAAATGAACCAACTTTCCCATCAATTTGGAAGGCAAACGTCTGGTCTCATTTTATGCACATTTTAGGCATTTTGCATGTCTGTCCTTACTTCTTTCCTTCCTTCCTTATTTTCTTCCTTTTGCACTTCTTTTTAAATATCCTCCCTTTATTTCATCAGCATTTCCTTCCTTCCTTCCTTCCTTCCTTCCTTCCTTCCTTCCTTCCTTCCTTCCTTCCTTCCTTCTGCACTTACCTGCACACTTCCACCCTTCCTTCCTTCCTTCCTTCCTTCCTTCCTTCCTTCCTTCCTTCCTTCCTTCCTTCCTTCCTTCCGTCCTTCCTTCTGCACTTACCTGCACACTTACACCCTTCCTTCCTTCCTTCCTTCTGCACTTACCTGCACACTTACACCCTTCCTTCCTTCCTTCCTTCCTTCCTTCCTTCCTTCCTTCCTTCCTTCCTTCCTTCCCTTCTGCACTTACCTTCACACTCTCACCCTTCCTTCCTTCCTTCCTTCCTTCCTTCCTTCCTTCCTTCCTTCCTTCCTTCCTTCTGCACTTACCTTCACACTCTCACCCTTCCTTCCTTCCTTCCTTCCTTCCTTCCTTCCTTCCTTCCTTCCTTCCTTCTGCACTTACCTGCACATTACACCCTTCCTTAATTCCTTCCTTCCTTCCTTCCTTCCTTCCTTCCTTCCTTCCTTCCTTCCTTCCTTCCTTTCTTCCTTCCCCCCTTCCTTCCTTCCTTCCTTCCCTCCTTCCTTCCTTACTTCCTTCCTTCCTTCCTTCCTTCCTTCCTTCCTTCCTTCCTTCCTTCCTTCCTTCCTTCCTTCCTTCCTTCTGCACTTACCTTCACACTTCCAACCTTCCTTTGGCACTTCCTGCTTTCCACATCCCTTCCCTCCTTTCACAATACTGACCTTCTGTGCTCCTGCCCAGATAAGCCTTGTTTTCCTTATACACTTCCTCCCTTCCTCCCCCCAGCCAACTAACTTAATATTGCAAAGCTGAAGTTAGGGACCATGCGTCAGCAAGAGACATCATATCAGCCTGGCTGCACTCCACAATACATTATCAGCAGTTCCTGTATAACAGATTTAGTTCTTTTTCCTTTTAGTTTTATATCAGAATATGATAAACCTACTGACAGAGTGCATTACTTCCAGAATTTTCTCTTTTATTCTCTCTATCTCTGTTTCTTAATTTCTTTCTCAGTGTATCCATGTCTCTGTTTCACTAACCTCTCTCTCTTTCTTTTCCTCTTCTCTTTCTCTTTCTTTTCCTCTTCTAATTCTTTCTCTGTTTCCTTCTGACCCCACTGTGTTTTTTCCTATTTATTTGTCCTGCTTTGTTTCCCTGTAACTCTTTTTCTCTTTCATTATTTCTCTCTCTCTCGCTCTCATTCCTTTTCTCTTTCCAGATGATAAGCAGTCTGCAAGTAGTCAGTCAGAGGTAAGGACCTTTGTATGTGTTAATGTGCTAAAAGAGAAGTTTATCTCCCTCTTAGCTGACTCCACTTAACCTTTAAAAGCCCCACTTTGATCCACTGTCCCCTCAGACACACTCACACTCTCACACATACACACACACTCTCGGACACACACACACACACACACACACACACACACACACACACACACAAACACACACACACACACACACACACACACACACACACACACACACACACACACACACACATTCATTTACATTCACTCACACACCCGTGATGTGACATGTTCAGTGGATGCCTCTTATTACGTGTACCCAGAATTCTCTGCTGAAACATGACCTCGATGGGCATTTTTGTGTCGATCGCTCCTCCTGAAATAGAGTGTGAATGTAAAGTGATCCTACTTCCGTCTCACGCTGTGTTTTTCCACTTTTCCACTGAATACGCCAGACTCAACTGTCTCCGGCCCAGAGGAAGACCAGTGTGTACACACCACCCACCATGAGAGGTGCGCACATATGCATGGACAAACACACTCACTCTCACTCACACTCACACACACACACACACACACACACACACACACACACACACACACACACACACTATGCCAGCAGTGCCATCTGGGCATTTGATATCCCTTCTTAATACTTATAATTATTATTTTTAGTATTTTTAGTATTAGTTCTTTATTTCCTTCCTTTCACCCTGTACATTAATACTTTTACTATCAATATTATAAAGAATATATTATGTACTAAATTAGTATAGTTAATTAGTATATACAGTGAGGAAAATAAGTATTTGAACACCCTGCTATTTTGCAAGTTCTCCCACTTAGAAATCATGGAGGGGTCTGAAATTGTCATCGTAGGTGCATGTCCACTGTGAGAGACATAATCTAAAAAAAAAATCCAGAAATCACAATGTATGATTTTTTAACTATTTATTTGTGTGATACAGCTGCAAATAAGTATTTGAACACCTGAGAAAGTCAATGTTAATATTTGGTACAGTAGCCTTTGTTTGCAATTACAGAGGTCAAACGTTTCCTGTAGTTTTTCACCAGGTTTGCACACACTGAAGGAGGGATTTTGGCCCACTCCTCCACACAGATCTTCTCTAGATCAGTCAGGTTTCTGGCCTGACGGAGTTTGAGCTCCCTCCAAAGATTCTCTATTGGATTTAGGTCTGGAGACTGGCTAGGCCACGCCAGAACCTTGATATGCTTCGTACAGAGCCACTCCTTTCTTATCCTGGCTGTGTGCTTCGGGTCATTGTCATGTTGGAAGACCCAGCCTTGACCCATCTTCAATGCTCTAACTGAGTAAAGGAGGTTGTTCCCCAAAATCTCGCAATACATGGCCCCGGTCATCCTCTCCTTAAAACAGTGCAGTCCCATGTGCAGAAAAACACTACCAAAGCATGATGCTACCACCCCCATGCTTCACAGTAGGGATGGTGTTCTTAGGATGGTACTCATCATTCTTCTTCCTCCAAACACGTTTAGTGGAATAATGACCCAACAGTTCTATTTTGGTCTCATCTGACCACATGACTTTCTCCCATGACTCCTCTGGATCATCCAAATGGACATTGGCAAACTTAAGACGTGCCTGGACATGTGCTGGTTTAAGCAGGGGAACCTTCCTTGCCATGCATGATTTCAAACCATGACGTCTTAGTGTATTACCAACAGTAGCCTTGGAAACGGTGGTCCCAGCTCTTTTCAGGTCATTGACCAGCTCCTCCCATGTAGTTCTGGGCTGATTTCTCACCTTCCTTAGGATCATTGAGACCCCACGAGGTGAGATCTTGCATGGAGCCCCAGTCCGAGGGAGATTGACAGTCATGTTTAGCTTCTTCCATTTTCTAATGATTGCTTCAACAGTGGACCTTCTTTCACCAAGCTGCTTGGCAATTTCCCCCGTAGCCCTTTCCAGCCTTGTGGAGGTATACAATTCCTCACTGTGTATATATATATATATATATATATATATATATATATATATATATATATATATATATATATATATATATATATATATATATATATATATTCTTCTTCTTTTGGCTGCACCCAATAGGGGTCACCACAGCAGATTATCCCTCTCCATACTATTCTGTCCTCTACATCTGCCTCTTTTACCAACTACCTGCATGTCTTCCCTCACCACATATATGAACCTTCTCCTTGGTCTTCATCTTTTCCTCATTCCTGGTGACTCCATCTTCAGCATTCTTCTACTGATATACCCCATGTCCCTCCTCTCCACATGTCCAAATCATCTCAACTGGGCCTCTCTCACATTGTTCCCAAAATGTCCAACATGCCATGTTCCTCGCGTTTGATGAACTTGTTTGTAATTCTGTCCATTGTCTCAACATCTTCAGCTCTGCTACCTCCAACTCCATCTCCTGTCTTTTAGTCAATGCCATTGTCTCTAAATTATGCAACATAGCAGGTCTCACCACAATCCTATAAACTTTCACTCTTATTACTTTGCACTGTTGACCCCAGGTACCTAAACTCCTCTACCTTCTCCACCTCTTCTACCTGCAACCACACTATTTCACTGCCCTCCCTCTCATTCACACACATGTACCCTGTCTTACTCTTGCTCCCTACTCTAACCACAAATCACAACATCATCTGCAAACATCATAGTCTACGGAGACTCCTGTCTGACCTCGTCCATCAACCTGTCCATTACCACTGCAAACAGGAAAGGGCTCAGAGCCGATTTAACAATCATGCTATTAATCGTGATTAAATTTTTTTTTTGACAGCCATAAAAAATATATATAGTTAAATACTGAATATTTAGTTTAGTTCAGGAAATTATTACTATAATTATAATTTAATAATAATAATAATAATAATAATAATAATAATTATTATTATTATTATTATTATTATTATTATTATCATTATTATTATTATTATTATTATTATTATTATTATTATTATTATTATTATTAATAATATTATTATTATTATTAGATTAATAATATGAAGAATTGTGAGTGTATGGTTAAGTCTAGTGGTTAAGGCTCTGGGTCACTGATCAAATAGTTAGTTAGGTCAAGCCCCAGTTTTGCCAAGTTGCCACTCTTGGGCCCTTGAG
The DNA here is from genome assembly GCF_946808225.1 of Silurus aristotelis. Taxonomy (NCBI): domain Eukaryota; kingdom Metazoa; phylum Chordata; class Actinopteri; order Siluriformes; family Siluridae; genus Silurus; species Silurus aristotelis. The sequence goes on from NC_139576.1 coordinate 7,815,365, forward strand.
CAAGACCCTTAAACTTTGTGGGATATGCCAATAAAGAATTTGCTGTGCTGTATTTAACATTTACGGCATTTGGCAGACACCATTGTCCAGAGTGATTCTTAACTGAGCAGTTGAGGGTTAATGGCTTTGCTCAAGGGCCCAGCAGTGGTGCCTTGGTGGTGGTGGTATTTGTGACCTTCCGATCTAGAGTCCAATAAATTAACCACCTTCCACCTCCCTCTGTAATGTATATGTGACAAGTAAAAATCCTCCTGCTTGTCAATTTCCCCATCACATGATTTAAGTTGTCAAATTACATGCTGTTATTTTAGTTTCCCTTGCTGATCATCTAATGCATGCCCTCTCTGTACCACCCACACTGCTGCACATCTTCACATGAATTATCCATTAGTGATAACTGTTACATACAGTAGCTGTAGTTAATGCAGCTTACAGTCAACTCATAGCATCACAACACTTTGTGTTGGTTAAATATAGACGTCTGTAGATCCTTGCTCTTGTGCTGGCATTTGCATCATCCATGTCGATACAGATTTAATTAGCTGTGTCTCGTAAACACACAGACCAAATATATGTACAGTGCTGCAAGAAACAGCAGCATAAACACAGAAGCAAAAATCGAAAATTTGGACTCATCAGACTAAAGGACAGTTTTGCATTGATGTCCATTCTTGATGTTCATTGGCCCAATTGTTGAAATATGCCTGCCACTTGAATATAGAGAAGGATTTATGTAAATCAGCAGTTTCTGAAGCTGGTAATTCTAATACAATTATCCTCTGCAGCAGAGGTAGCGCTTGGTCTTCTTTTCCTGGGATGGTCCTCATAAGAGCCTGTTTCATTGTAGCATTTGATGCACTAATGTAGGTATGTACAATGTTGTAGACACTAGACACAGATACAAAAAGTGTATATATATATATATATACAGTATATACATCAAAACGAATTCTATTTCCCATGAAGGTATAAAAATAAACTAGTAGCCTTACTTTAACACAATGATATTCAATGTTAATGAACATAATCTTTAATTTTTTTTAAGTTCTTCATATCTGACAGCTCATGTGAACAACAAAAATTTTGGTTATGCAATTTTTTTTATTGCATTCTTATGAATACCTGTAGCATTAACCAGATGCCTTGTGAACTATCTAACAATGCATTCCTAATTTGTATGCATATTTTTATCTGTTTAGAACATATTATCAGTTTAGATCCAATGATGGATTCATATTTGGTTACAATGGTAGGCTCTGAAAAGTTTGTTTTGTTGCAAATACGAGTTCTCTAAAATGTATTCAGAGCAGAAAATATCATTGTCGGGTTAGTTCTGATCTCGGTCCAGTGTGGTCTCCTCCAGGATGATTCAGGATACCTGGGGGACACTAAACTGTATATTGAGGATGAAAATGATACAAAATTTAGCAATTCATGAGAACATTTGTAGAAGAATTTGGAGTTATGTGTAAGACAGTGCAATGCATTACCACCATTAAAACACTGACTGTTAAAAATGTAATTCTGATTTTACTTGAAGACCACTTTTAACATTGTCACAAAGCAGCTTTACAAAAAAAACATATAGCAAGCCAGATAGTGTTGGAAAAAAAAAACATCCTTGTGATGATAAGAAGAATAAATCTGGACGTTCTAGACTCAGAAGGTAACCCATCCTCATCTACAAGACACAGAATGTGAATTTATTACAGTTTTATCATTTTTTAGCTTATTAACTGTTAAATTGTTGTAGCAAACTGTTTTAATTGAAATCCAAAGATATCTTAATGGTTCCTAAGTGGTATCACCCGAAGTAATCTAATACATCTTTATCCTGCCAATGTTGAGACATCTAATTTATGAGAACTCATACCAAAAGTAAGAGACTTGCAAAATATGTCCAAATGTGCATAAAAGCTGTTCTTGTGTTAGTCCAAAACCTTACTAAGAAACAGATCCTATTCTGGAAATAAACTGAGGATAGTCATACCAAACCATCTGGCACACACATGGTGCCAAGCAGATAGCAGCTGCACACCATGTGCAGTTCTTCTACATCATCTGCATCCTCGTATTGGAACCACAAAGATCAAGCATCACTTCCTTAATGTTTCTTGTACATTCGTTCACTATTTAGTCTTTCTGTCTTCTTTCATCATTTTGTTTTTTTCCCCCTCATAAATATTTCATCCCTGACAGAAGGCTCTTTTCTTGATCCTGCTCATTTTCCTTAATATGTATTTAATGGATTGTGTTGAGACTTGATAAGGAGGAGGCCAATCTGATTAAACTCTGTCCTGTGTAAATGAATCAGATAACAGCTAAAAACTCAATGCCTTGAGAGTTTTGACATTACGACATTTTCCAAACTCTGTGGTTTCTTCTTCCTGTCATCTCTTGACAAGTTGCCCACCTGTCTTAATATATCACTACAATCAGGTTGAATATTTTATTTCAGGATAAACTCGCGATTGGCTTATAGCCAAAAACCTATTATAATCCCTACTTTGTATCACTTCATCTTTTTCCCTCTCCATTGTTTAAGACTCCTGTGTCCTAATTTTCTGGTCACAAAACCCATTTTCACTTTTTACTTTGTTAATTATTTCCACTTTTACCTGCCATCAAGAGGTGCCCTGAGCATGAGAAAAGCATATGTAGCTTAATTTCTATCAATGGTGGTTATATTGCTAATAACTAAATAGACAAATTGTGTAGTTTGAAATGCATTTTACAACAATATTTATTTACAAGACCAAAAGTGCTGAAAAAAAAAGTCAATTGGACAGAATGCAGTGAACAGAACAGTGGCCAGTGAAGGTAGCAATGTCAGTGGAGGAAGGACCATGACAGAGCCATTTCCTGGAATGGACGGGCTAATCCACATTAGCGTGGCTTATCGATCAGTGGGTGCAAATGCATCATTTCAGAGTGCTGGACTTAAATGGGCAGGCGAGCTGAGAGTGGCAAAACTCTCCGGAATGAAAAAAGAGTCAGCACAGCTTTAGTGTTGGCTGTGTTTCAAGCTAATGCAGTGCTAGCTTGTATTGTAGCAATCACATTTAGCATTTTAGTTTTAAAACTTTGCTGTTTTCCTCATATCACAAACTATGCACTAAATTTTTATGGAATTAAGTAAAAAATAGTTGGAGTTTTCCAGATTTAACTTTTCAAGTGAACACTAAACGAACAAGCTGGGGAAATCAGCTGTCAGAACAAACCGTATTAGAGAAAATTTACAACACAAAATGTACCTTTATGGAGTGCAGCATCGGTGTGTCAGAAAAATTAAGTTTAAACTCCATTGAACCATAATTATTTAATTCCCTCCTCCTATTTAGAACACATTATGGCCACTTTGTGTTATCCATAATATTAATTCTGCACTACACTCTTAGCACTTATAATACACTATATGGAAAAAACTTTGATGGGCTTTTTGAGCATCCCATTACACATTCACTCCCATTTGTTATTATTATAACCTTCACTTTTTCGGAAAGATGTTCCATAAGATTTTGGAGTGTGCTTGTGGAAAATTGTGCTCAGTCAGCAATAAGGGTGTTAGCAGTGTCAGGTACTTATGTAGGTGAGGTGAGAAGGTCTAGGGTGCAGTTAGCGTTCCAATTCATCCCATAGTTATTCAATAGAGTTGAGGGTCTTCATAGCAGACCCCAAGATCTTTTGATGGGGCTGGCTTTGTGTAAATTGGCGTTGTCATTCTGGAACAGGTTTTGGTCTCCTTCATTTAAGTGTAAATTTCATGCTACAGCATCCAAAAACATTCTATGCAATCAGAGCCTTCGAGCACTGTGGAAACAGTTTGGGAAAGAACCACATATTGCACATATTTCAAATATTACAATATTTGTCTCAAAATGATTGTCTATATTGTGTATAGTTATATTTATTAAACACCACTTTTTATTTATTTATTTATTTATTTATTTATTTATTTATTTATTTATTTATTTATTTATTTTTTATACCAAGGCCTAATTTTATCTGTGTATAGATATGTAAGTCGTTCTTGTTGTTCGCTGTTCGCTGTGGTGATGCCACAGGGGGACATAGTTATTGCTAGTGCACCTTACAAAGTGGTTTAATAAGAGAAAACATTCCAAAGTCTTAACCACAAGTGTCTCTCACACACAAGTTTTAATGATTAATGTTTTCTCTCTTCTAATTTAGCTCATAAAACCAAAATAACATTTCCCACTAATTATTTTTCTGTCTTGGAATGATTAAGTCTCTTTTTTACATCAAATAGTTTCGTACATCAGGATTAAAGCTGTCAATCGATTAAAATATTTATTTGCGATTAATCGCATGATTGTGATGAGTTAAAACTATTAGTGAAACCAACCTCAACATAGAGCATAAAGACAAAATATTCTTGTAAATATTTGAAAGTAATTATTGTGTTTTAAATTAAGTAAATCATCAGGATACCAAACAGAACTTTTGCTATGTTTCCACACAGACAGTTTTTGGTGCTTGATTTGAGACTTGCTGCATCAGTAAAACAAATGTTTAGTGATTAAAAATAATTTTCCGGTGGAGTTTATTTTTTTTATTTATCTGAGGGAAGAAAAGACGTCGTGAGTAAATGTGTGTTGCATTGATTTTTTTTATTTCACCTCGAATTATATTTATAATAAAAAGGGTCAAACAGAAATGGGAGCTGCATTAATCACACTTTAATAAAATTTGTGCATATTAGCTCATATTGGATGTCCAATACTCATAATCGTACTCTTTGTCCACAAACATGCAACATTTGTTGCTCTTAAACTGCTAGCTAATGAGATGAAGGCATCAGGATAGTCCCAGGAGGAGTCAGCAGAGTTTGTAGGTCAGCAGATGGCTTGTTAGCTCAAAGACATCGCAGAAAGCAAGATAAAAGACATAACGGTTAAAAACAAATTAAAGCACAAAACTAATTTTAGTGTCCTGGTGGTGGCTCTGTGAGATGCCACCAGCTGAGTACAACAGTATATGAAGCAGGATGATGAATGATGACGTTGAGGATGATGAGCCTGATTACTGTACTTCAGTTTTTTATTAGTGCAATGATTCAGTTTCTGTAAGAATGAGCTTCTGTGTTGAGATCACAAACACCCATGTAGCTCATGTGTGCGCTTTCACCCATTTTCTCCCATTCAGCATATTCAGTTTGATCACAGTGAGATTTATTATACAAACCACAACCAGAGTTAATCAGTAGTCTCTAATATTGATCTCCATGAGGACAATACTCATTACAATATTTAACAAAACTTCAATATTTAAATTTCAAAATCATGAAAAGGCATTCGATAGGGTTTAAAAGTCTAGATGTTTAGACATTACCTCACAAGAATCTAAAATACATCTGTTATCATAAATTGATAGACAGAGGAAATTACTGTATCATTTTGCGAAGAGGAACAAGACAAGCAAAAGCATTAACACCACCCTTATTACAGCTTTTTATAGAACTACCTGAAAAGCAAAAGAACAAATATCATTACAGAGTTCATCTCTATGCTGATGATATATTACTCTACATAAAGAATCCATCATCCCTACTCCCAGAAGTCAGTAATCTGATTAACAACTATAGCAAAGTGTCTGGCTACTCCATTAACGAATGGAAATCAGAGATTCTGCCTGTAGCTAAACTGCAATATGTGCACTTATGTTGCACTTTTGGAGTTAAAACAGCCCACCTTATCTTATAAGTATCTAAATAACTTATGAGTAACTTTCAGGGCTACAGACACAACTTTAACAATGGGATCTAACAAAATTTTGTCAGGTAGGAAACTGGTGTAGAAAATCTGAAAGGTGTACGTTAAAAAGTGTAATATGTGTATTTAACGGCATTGTTTATTGGGGTAATGTTTTTTTTTTTTTTTTTTTTTTTTTTTAGCTCTCCCACTAAAGAAACTTCTGCAAGAAGCTTGTTTAACATTCATGTAAATATTTCGCTGAACCTGTTGCAGGACAGTAGTGTGAAAATTTAGTGTATAATTTTGTGCATTGTATGTAAATTTGGATAGTAGCTCTTATTGGACAAAACACATCAATATTATAGTGTCATATAGATAGACATTTTCCCCAAAATGCAACACAGGAAATACCTCTTCCTCAGCTTGGTACTGGGTCATGACCCAGTAGTTGGGGACCTCTGATCTAGATGCACCAAATCATCATTATTTATCATTAGGTAATAAAGGACACATACTGTACATACATGTAGGGAATATACCTGTACATGCTCTGAGTTAACCTTAATATATCCAATGATATAATTTACATAATTTAATACACTAATACACATCTAAAGTTCTAAATTAATAACTAAATCCTACCTGAAACTTGCTCTTTAATCGATCACTGCATTTCATCCTCATATCTATGCTGTTAATTATGTTTATATGCATTTACCTTTATTTTCCTGATTGTTTTGATAATCTACATATTTTTCATGTTAAACCTGCGAAATTCCCTGTGCTCTTAACACTTACATTGAATATATTAGTGTTCAACTCTTTGAAGTTTTCCACATTTTTATAGTGGTAGAACCTAATTTAACATTATTTACTTAATTAGTATACTTAGTATACACAAATGTTGACTTTGTGGTTAGTAAAAGCATTCATACTGTTGGGGCAATAGTTGCCAAGCACATGATGCTAACACCACCATGCTTCAATGTAGGGATTCACTTTTTTTTTTCTAATAGTGATTAGAAGACTAGAAGATTAGTGACTAGTATTAGGTTTCTAGTTTCATGCTTGGTGGAACCCAAGTATTGGAACCAGCCACATACACTTTTTTACACACATTTGCTGAATATCTCAAATGCCTTCTACTGGATTGTTTTCCAATAATTGACTCTTACCACTTTTTCAGAGAGCGTGGTGTGGCCTGTGCTAAACTAGTCTTGTGAACAACTTCTCCCTTCTGAGCTGTTGCTTTCAAATTTTTTGTAGTTACCCTTCAAGTTCAAGTTCAACTTAATTTATATAGCACTTTTCACAATGGACATTGTCTTTACAGAATTGAAGAATCAAAGTGAATGATGTGTATTTATCCCTGATGAGCAGCCTGGGGCAGACTGTGACAAGGGAAAAATCCTCTTAGATGTTATAAGGAAGGAACCTTGAGATAAACCAGATTTAAAAGAGGAACCCATCCTCATTTGGGTGATATCAAGAGTGTGATTTTAAATCTTAAAACAATACAAAACACGGGAGATTGAGAACTAACATCAGCACTGTAATGTAAGATTATGAGTAATGTCCTTTCTACAATCTTATACAGTCAGGTGACGTTATGAAACCAGGAGCTACTGAGCAACTCATAAAATTGCAAAAATCTTTGAGACATCATTTCAACATTTCAACAAAGATCCAACACCAACTCCTCCATGCCAGAGCCTTCAAACATTCAAAGAGGTTCAATGTCGAAACTCCACATGAACCCTTGGCCATTTGATTACATCGCTGTTTCTAAAGAATAATGTTTCTGAAGATCTTCCTTACTTGGTCAGCGACTTGTGGTGGACAGATCTATGTGGTCATGCTTGTGCTGTATTCTTTCTCTTTCGTAGTACTGGTGTTTTATAATATGGATGCTATCTCAGACCTGTTTAAAGCTTTTTTTTACTTATCGACTTTGGGTTCCTCCACGAACTGGTCTGTTTCACATATTAAGATATTTTATGTGACCTTTTTTTATTATATTCAACCATCTACTATATATTCTATGACTTTTTAAGAGAAATTATAGTTCTAAAGTGCTAAAACTAATTTAGAGAAATTCGTACCATTCAGGGTTAACACTTTTGCAATCAGAAGTGTTTTAAATTTTTTTATTTTGAGTTATTAAGTATATACAATCAGAATTAATAAATTTTATTTCCAGCTAGTGACACTTCAAAATGTGGAATTTTCTTTTTATATATTTATTGAATAGTAATATGTATGCAGTGGTGAAACCTCACAGAATATTCAGCTATCAGTTTTCAATTTTCTGTCTCTATTAATCAGAAAAAAGGAAGCCCTGCAGGCCTCCAGCATGAGAGCAGTATCGAATGTCAGTGTATTATAGCTCCATGCTGATACGTAGCCAGGAAAAATGCTGCCTTTGTCTAAATCCTGACGCCTGATGGAGTCTGCTATTTAGACCACCTTCTTTACCTTTTGCCATATTATGTGCTAGCTATTAAATATTATATACAGTTAGATAAACAGTATAGTTATACTGTAATAAAAAATACTTTTGTTTGTTGTATGCAAATTCTATTTAATGAATAAATATTTAACTGTTCAGAGCAGGAAACTTGTTTATAAGTCCATACAGATGGTTTTAAGCTCTTTGTCCATGGCACTATGCTGTACGAGATAAGATAAGATAGAAACATAATACAGGAATGTGTGTGTACACATATACTGTATATATGTGTGTGTGTGTATGTATATATATATATATATATATATATATATATATATATATATATATATATATATATATATATATATATATATATATATGTGTGTGTGTGTGTGTGTATCGAGCGCAGAACTGCAGTTGGTGGTGGAGCAGCACTTTCAAAGACATGAGCAGATGGAGGCAGGGCTCTCTGACAGCCCAGACACGCCCAGTCCAATTGCAGCACAGGAGCCTAACCGTGTCCCAGGCCAGTGGGCCAACCACAGCTCCTCAGAGTCTTATGTCAGTTGTGATGAACAGGCAGGGAGCAGTGAGGCAGGGGGTAAGTGGAGAGCAAGTGGAGATCAAAACTGAGCAGAAATAGGGAAAAACATCAGTCTCAGTGAAAAAGGAATGGAAATATAGCCTCTTAATTAATAAATGAAATTAATGAAAGTAATTAATAAATATAAAAATTTTTTATTTTTTTTTATTAAATTGGTGCCAATTGCTTCAATTTTTTTTTTTTTTTACCAAAACTGTTCTTTCCACAACCGGAATGTGACTGTAATCTAAAGAACATGTGCAATTAAAAAACAAAAATATATTTTAAAAATATAAAAAAAAAATTGTTCAGTTTTCCCTTTTTTCATAAACAGAACAAAAGCAACCATTAATTATGATTAAAAAAAAAATATATATATATTTTTTTCAGATCAGATGACTCAGCTCTTCCTCAGTTTCTAATACAATAGTTTTTTTCCTCAGACCATTGCGTTACAGCTGGGAATCATTTCTACAAACATTTATAAACTCTCCATGCTGTTTCCAAATGTTCAATATTTGACAGGTGTTTATGAAACTAACTTTGTTGCTTTGTTGAAATGACGATCACTAGGGTTGTGGGAGAAAGAACATGCTGTTGCATAATTTACAATCTCAGTTTCTTTTTATTTTCTTAAATATAATGCTATACTATACTCTAAATACTATTAAACTATATCAACCTACTATATAAACTTTTGATTGAAGAATGGTAACATTTTCTACCGAGATATATCATTTCAGCAAATCTCTACAAACCAGTTCATGATAGTGTCAGGATCATGCGGCTTTTAGTTTTATTTCAAATTTGTTGTGAATGGATAGACCTCGGTATTGCTATACACATGCTGGTAACTGATTTTAGAAGCTTTAACCTTTCTGATGAGTCTTTTTTCTGTCTCTTTTTCTCTCCCTTTTTCCCTTACTTTAATTTGACATTATTATTATAATTTTTTTGAATCATTTATTTTTGGTTCCTTTGTCAAAATTTTTGGTATGGTCCTGCAGGGGAATCTTCAGAGACGTCATCGGCGTGCCGACAGAAAAACGCGTCCAGTCCTTCGTCTGTCTCGCGATAACCGTATCCGTCACCCAAATGGCCTGAGCTGTGTATCTTCTTCCTTGTAGCTGTTGTATACAATTCTTCAGAAATTATTTCTACACTTCTCCTTCTGTATACATACGTACACTCTTCTTTTACCAACACTCATGTCGATACCTCGAGAAAGGTTCTCTGTCTTTTTTCTCCATATGCTCGTTCTTAAAATTCAGCATTGCACAACACATGAATTTGTATGATTCATCATATTCGCAGTCATTTGCAATAACAGTGGAAAAAATATCGACAAGCTCACAATACAATAACGGAGGCAAATAAACGTGATGGTTACATATTAAAGGAGTTTTCAGGGAATAACAGTTTGGTGACATTATCTACTCTGATATAAAGATTTCACAATGCATTTTGTCTGCATATTGTCATGCCGGTATATAATCATCATCATCATCATCATCATCATTACAAATCTTAATAATACAGAGGGAGCAATGTCCCTGAAAGAGTTTGAGGAACATTCGGTCAGCCAATCACAAACAAGCTTGAAAATCTGACTATAGGTTTTAATTACATAAATAAGTAAATAATTACTCTCTTTGGACAAACTTTTGTGGACACCCAACCATAACATCTGTATGTACTTTTTGAACATCTCTTTCTCCATTTAGTCCCCGTTTACTGTTAAAGTAATCTCTTCTGGGAAGATGTTCCACTAGATTTTGTTGTGTGGTTCTGAAGATTTGTGCTCAATCAGCAACAAGGATGTTTGTAAAGTCAGGTACTGATGTAGATGTTCAATAGGGATGAGGTCAATAGCAGGCCAATCAAAATCTTCCACTCCAGCCTATGTAAACAATATCTTCATAGAGCTGTGTTTTTCTGCACATGAGGCATTGTCATACTGAAAAAGGTTTACGTTTTGTAGTTCAAGTGAAGGAAAAATTGTAATTTGCAGAAAAAACATAAGTAGCTATAAAATCAGGTGTCTAAATACTTTTGTCCATATACAGTATTTGTACTACTAAAACTGTAGCCACTGATACGATAAGTTCACGTATCTGGCAATCTGTTCAAGCTTTATTAATGCTGCTTAAATTGTGTCATTAAAACCAGTAGCGAAAAAAATAAATCAAAGTCTGGTAATAACTTGATGTTTGTAATTGGCTGAACAAATTAACCATAGAAAACTGCACCTAGAATTCCAGTCAGGAGGTTTGTACATTCCTGTTTAGGTTTTTTTTTTCAGTGTATGGAAAAAAGAAATGTTGGCTTATTTTTTGGCAGATAAGTAAAAATGTTTTTGTCCAGGGATACGATTTTCATTTATTTATGTACCCGGGGGGTTCGAAAAAAATAATTGGAATGAAGAAATAAAGGTGATTTTTTTTCAATTGAATTGGAAAATGCTTGGTGCTTTCTGTGTGTTTCTTCTTCATAAGCCTCTACACACCTTTTATTTTTTTTGTATATTGAATTCACATCCAGCACAGACACAAATACACTGTTAACAGTGATAATGATCTCACAGTAAGTTGAAGCTCACTCAATTAACAGCTCGATGCTTTTGGGAGTCTGTGCCAAAAAATTTTTTAATGTAGGTTAATGATGGTTCTGCAAGGTTAATCCTAAGGTTCTGAATGGGCCTTGATGGGCCAGCTGGTGTGTGTTTTAGGTTTTACCCTATTTGTGTGCTTTCCTGCAGGTAAAGATCACTCCAACAAACAGAGGTCCAGTCAGGAGGAGAGCCCCCATCTTCCCAAAGTTACTCATTCCCAGCTGGACACGCTGTCCGAGGAGCCAACGGACAGAGATGCAGTAGACCATCCAAGCACCACAGGTATGAATATACAAACACACAAATACATGTTTATGTATTGCCACTCATTGCTGATACAACGCCAGGAAAAATGCTACCTGTAATAAATCCTGATGCCTGATGAACTCTTTTCTCCATCTTTTATCATATCATATATTAGCTATTAAATATAGGTAAGATATTCAGTAAAGAAATTGGTCATTTAAAATCTGAAACTGCCATATTTAAGATTATTTAGTATTTTGAATGCATCATATATTTCATTAATGTAATTGTAAATGTTAAATGTAAATAGAAACTTGGTCATAAGTAGTCACTGTAGATCAATATACGTAGATCCTCTTATAGACTTTGCGCTAAAGCGCTGTGTCCTTGGTGCTATGTTGTATGTATGGTGTATGGTGGGCCATGCAATTCACACCTATCAGTGGTGTCCTGCCTGAATCAATCCACCTCTCAATACAACAGCTATACAAACTATAAATTATATTATACAGAAATGCAGTGTAACGGAGCACTGAATCACAGACAGATGTCTAATACAGTGAGAATGACCATTACTAAAGCAAGAAATACAATAAACACAATTCAGCAAGTTTCCTTTCACTGCAGCCACAGCTGCACTGCCTGCAATATCAACCTCATAAAATGACCCTGGATTTTCCATGCATTTTTTTCTGTATTTTTGTGCAGGGTTTTTTTTCCATTTCCTAGGGAATTAAAATGAAGGCAAATTATGTGTTTTTGTGAATGAAAATGCAAAGTATAAATGGTTCATGAAAAAGCGTAACAGTTGTTTCGAACTGCATATTTTTCCAAATAGTTCGTATTATAAATGCCCTTGTAAGTGTATCTGCGATCTAATCAATTTCTTCTCCTTTGTGAGACATTGTGGAATGAAAAAAAAAAACAGCTTTTAAATCCACATAAATATATATTTGAGCTTGTGCAGTTTGCTACAGATGCGGGTTGCGAGCTCTGACTAGCACGCTTACTCACTATTCAATCAAAGGATGTTAAAATGCTGATGTGATTCTATACCTTCTAGTGGGACTCTGTAAGTAAGTAAGTCGCAATCTGTTAGACTAAAGTAACAGCTATTAGGAAATACCAAGCGCCTTATTTTTTCATGGTATAGCAATAATAATAATAATAATAATAATAATAATAATAATATTAATAATAATAATAATAATAATGCATTACTCATTTTTTGTGCATATTTACTAGTTTAAAGTGATGTGACATCTAGTCTCAATGAAAATCAGTTTTAATAATCCCACCCTGAGGTTGAACTTTTTGTAAATCACATGCTCTGATGTTTTATTCTTGCAGATCAGTTTTTATTTTTATTTTTATATATTAACAGAGGCATCACACGTTTGAAACAATGCGCACTTACGTTTATTTTTTGTACAACGTTCATAAAATAAGTCAGTTACCATCGGCATCCTCACAGCCAATTTTTTTCAAAAAGGCGAAATAAACATCTGATTAAAGAAAAACAATATATATAAAAAAGTCATGTCAAGAGAAAAAAAACTTTCTAGGTTGGTGAGGCTTAATCTCACCCTCCTGTCAATCCGAATGGCAGAAAGGATTAATGGATGTCTTGATATTGTGTATGTGGGAGAGGTCAAATATTTTAAATAGTTTACACTGTCTTGTGATGCAACTTATTGTCAAGCAAGTCTTGTACCAGAAAATAAAGATTCCTTCAAATCTCATGTTCCCTCACAGGACCGATGAAGAAAGGTGAAGCAGGATTTACTTTGGCTTTGCAGGAGGAAAAGGAGACTTTCCCTGATGATCAAGACACACAGAAGGAGTAACATGCTGTTAATTTCTAATAATAACTTCATCAAAGTCTGAGTCTTACTGTTTATTAACCATCAGCTTTTTTCTTCTCGTCATCTTTAAGCATTTTATACATCTGTAAACACATCTGTATAGACAACAATATCAGAATGATGAGTCTATACAGTAGCAGAAGGGAATGTTTTTCTACAGCTTTTTCTACTTCTTCCTAAACATACAATCGCTTATTAAACTTTCAAAACCGTTCAGCAGATTTTCATCATGGTCTGTACTTAGATTTTTGACATTTTTGCTCTTGTACAATATACAAATTTTAAGATGGACGATTTTGGACAAATTTTAGTTTCTTAATGTTAAGACAGTTCAGGGTTCAAGTTTCCAGAAAAGCAGAAGGTTTTGGACAAAACCCTTTAATAAAGTCAAAACTCAGTGTTTCTAAAGCTGGAGGTGAAAACAGCTTATTTTTAAAATAGGGCAAAAACATAACATTTATTCCATGGGGTTTTAGATTTCAAAGACTGTATGCATTAGAAATATCATAAATAAGAATTAAAACTTTGTCGATCTTCATAAAGGGTGAAGTTATTTGTGATAACTTGTCTGATTTTGCTTGTCCTGTTAGATTTATACAACAGTTATACAGTTTATATTCCTTTTATTTAAACTAAGAGACCCTAATCTGTTCCAGCATGACAATGCCCCTGTGCACAAAGTTCCAGCTCCATGAAGATAAGGTTTGCATGGGTTGCAGTGGTGAAACTCTACTGAAAACCTTTAGGAAGAATTGGAACGCTGACTGCTCCCCAGGCTTGATGGTTGTTTGAGTAGAAATCTCCACAAGAACACTCCAAAATTTAGTGGAATATCTTCCCAGAATACTTGAGAGTTTATATATATATTATAACAGCAAATAAATTTAACTAAATATTCTAATAAGAATTATAAAATGTCCATATAATGTACAGTATTATACAGTACAATTTTCCCTATAAACGGTATTTAACACACAATAACATTCTGATTTACTAACTAATAAAGTGCTGTCTGATTTTTTTAATTACAGCAATGATCATTAAATGTATGGGAATATTATTTATTATTTATTTATTCACCTCAGTGAACTATTGAAACTGCTGCAGGATGAAGTTTGCCCATACCTCATCTAGACTTTTAATACAAAACATAAATCAATTTCTTGCTATTGACACTAAAGCTACATTGACTATTGACAGCTATTGATTTAATAATATTAATAATGAATTCATTAGAAGTTATAATTCACATTTATAATAGTAATTATATATGAACTCAGTCACTTCCAATTTAAAATCTGAGCAAAGCTTTCTTAAAAATTTGGAAAATTTCTAAAATTGTTTGAAATTTTTAAATTCTTATTTTTATGTTTAACATGACTGTTGCTTTTAATTAGTAAACTGAGGTCAATGTAGTGATGCAGATTTGGTAAAACCAGGACATTATGTCTAGAATTTCAGCCAATCAAATTGAGTGAAACAAACTGTTGTATAAACTGTTCATATGTTTAATTTTTCTGGATTGTGAAATAAATATCAACATTTTTCAGTGGTTGACAGAAAAGACAATTTTTACTTACTGTTCTTGTTTTCTATTGTATGTAAATCTGCATTTTTTTTTTTTTTTTTTATTTATTTTTTTTTTTAGAGTTTTTCCAGTTTGGGTAAACTTTGACTTTATTCCATTATAATGTGTTTTTGTTTATAGTTTTTACTCCACCAAATTAAAAAAAACAGGCCATTTCAAACTATACTGAAGTAAATATATAAATAATATTATGGAATTCTGTGGCAAGAGTGAAAGCGTAACCCCATAGTTCTGGTAAGAGTGTGTGTAAAGTGAAGGTTTTCTTGCTGTGTGTCTGTAACTATAGAAATAACTATATACGGTGTGTGTGTGTGTGTGTGTGTATGTATATATATATATATATATATATACACACACACATAAAAGGAAATGAAAAAAGTTTTTGCGTAATGTTTAGTATTTTTTTACTCAAGTACTGAGTACGACCTACAGATTCAAAATCTATAAATGGAAAACTTTTGTTCCAAAACTTTGTCTTATTTTTTATTATATCTGGAAACAATACTTCATGTACAATATTGGAATTTCTACAAGATACATATACAACTGAATACAAGCTTTTTCTTTTTTTAATATAAATTCTAATTAATATGTACTCAGTGAGCGAGCAGATTGTTGTTGTTTTTTTTTACTTTATGTTCTGCATATGTATTAAACTTATGCCCAGGCATCAAATTAATTTTTTATTCGTGTTAGACACTAATTACAAGCAATGTGTTTAGATCTATAAGTTAAATCCATGGATTAATGGAAGAACAAATCATGAAAAAACATACAAGATCAAGCGTTTGTGTTTTTCTTTTAACTGTGCTGTAAATGAGCTCTTGAACTTCAGCTTCAGACTTTTTCATTACACATGCCCAATATGAGAACTCTGAGTTTGAATTTCAGGACTATTCGTGCTAATGTTTTATATCAACATTCTTTTATTCACCTTCCATTAAGCCTAGTGTATTATTTAACATCAACAAGCAACAAGTGATTTTTTTTTTTCAGTGTATAATTGAAAAGATTCCATAAAAAAGGACATGAATTGAATTCCAAAATGCAAATAGTTTAAGGTTGATCATAGTTGATACTGGGCTGGTTTTGACTTGAAATTTTATTATAATTTGTATGTACAAATATTGCTATTTTTCCAGCTTTAGATCTGAATTCCAGCAGTTAATAACAAATGTCTTGTTCTTGCTGATAATTTTGGCCTTAATTCTATTCACTCACATCTCTCATGTTGGTGTTGATCATTCATCTTATTCATTATCACTTAAAACATTGAAGACATTTTTATTGCTACTTAAAGTATATACATGTTAAAGTTCTTTGTTAACATTTTATGTTATGTTAATGCATTGAATGTTTCAATGAAGGAAACCTTAGATGAAATGAAACCGTTACCGAATCTGCTTCAAGATAAAATATTTCAACAAATGTGAGAAGAGAGTGTGAGTGAATATCGATTAAAGTGGCAAAGTGTTATTCTCAAACCACAGTTTTGTTGTGATATAGTGTTAAAAACATCGGTTCATTACAAATGACATACCAAATCTAATCTAGTTTTACATTTGTTGTCGTAATTTTTTTCTCTGTCAGACAGCCAGTAGCTTGATTTGATTAAAAAAGAAATAAACTTTGTATTTTCTTCACCGATGTTCTTTGATCACAACTTGAAGATAAATGTCAGTGTATTTGTGTGTTTGTGAGTTTGGCAGGTAAAAAAAAAAAAAGCCACAAATGCTTTCATCCTCATAACTCATAGCAATCTTGTGTTTATGAAAACAAACATGATTTAATGTTTTATAAATGATTGTGATGGGTAGAATAGAAAAGCTGATATTACACGATCGCTCAAAGTTGGAAAACAACTATTATATGAAATATACACAGCTGATCGGAAGTCTAATGATCGATTTGCTCCATAGTCTGTCTGGAAATTAATAAGCTGTCTGCTCGAATAACTGCATCGTTCAAAGGTTCTTATCTCATTTTGAACCCATCTGCAATGCTTATAACTCATTATACAGAGCCTGGGAAAAGTCTGGGTATACTTTGAGTAAGACGCATGTTCCTTTTGTTTCTACGCAACAAAAATGTAAAAAGCAAAACCATACACGAATTGAACAGTAATTGACTGGAAAAAAAAAAGTTCTGTGGAGTCCAAATTGGACATTTTTGTCTCTAACAGAATAACTTGTATAAGACAGAGAACAGGAGAAAAGATGTTAGCAGACTGCCACACCACCATAGTCAAACATGGAGGTGGAAGCTTAATGGTTTGGGGTTGTTTTAGAGCAGGGAATGTTGGAGACTTATTTCAAGCAAAAGGAAAACTAAATCAACATGGCTCCCATTTCATAATTCAACACCATGCAGTTCCATCTGGACTGCGGTTCATTGGAATCGACTTCACCATGCAAGTAGACAATGAGCTGAAGCGTATGTCTAAGCTCTGTAAGTGTTATTTCAAAAGCAAACAGTGGGCTGGAGTGTATCATGGAATGAAATGCCCAGTCAGTGCACCTAAATCCTAATGAACTGCACTGAGATGAACTGGATCACAAGGTCGGAAAGAAATTTCCAACTAGTGAAGTATTTTAGCTGAATGTTTGGAGATACAAATTGTCCGGATGCCAATAGTAAGTAAAGCTGTTATTGGTAATATAGGAGGATTTTTCAATTAAAAATAAAGTGGAACATTTGTACATTTATATATTTGTTTGTTTAAAGTGAATCTTCATACTATTAAATTACGCAGTTTATTGCTTATAAATGAAAGGAACATGCATGTGACTCTCACAAAACATAGAAGACTAGGTGTTTCCCAGCGTTTAACAGAGACTATACAATCTAGCATTTTTAACACCCTGACCTGAATGTTTTAGCTTCTGTAAAGTACTATTGTAGATAAAACTAAAAGTCTTTATAAAACCTTTAGGTCACCAAAGCGAGTCAAATCAATCGTATTTACTGTAATTAAATGAAAAGTCTAAACATTAAGAAGCAGTCTTTGTTATTCCACTAGAGGGCAAACTAGAACCAGTTCTCTACTACTGACTAAATGTGTCACTTTCCAAAAGAATTTAAGTGATTTCTAGCAAAAGAGGATGGATGAATGTACACAATCCCAACTTTTAGGATTTGTATTTTTTAATAGTTTCTTCGAACTTTATTGTTTTTTTTTTTTTTTTCATTCGTGTGCCTCTTATGGACTATTCCCATCCAGTAAAACTTTAAACCCTTACAAATTAATTTATGAAGGTTTTCACTCCAAAATCAATCTTGTTCCCTGTCACTAAATTGAAAGATTAAAAATAAAATGAAGAGCTCGTTTTTAATAATCCACTAGGGGCAAACTAACACAAAATTTAGATAATGTTGCACATATGAACAGTCGCTAGTTGTGGAATTAGATGCATAATCTCTGTTGCAAGCCATGTTACATTGACAACTGCGAGCATAAATCTAACTTTCGCTCAGATTTATTAAAAAACATCTTGGTCTTAGTTACTATTTCTTTTAAACCTCCCCCTGGTATTCTGAAGAACAGAATTATGGGATTGCCTGCACTCCCAGGAATGAGATGCTCAGAGGTGGAAAGTAAAGAATTACATTTACTTGCGTTACTGTCATTGAGTAGTGTTTTGTGCACTTCTACTTCTTTAAAGTAGTTTTTCAAATCTGTAATTTTACTTTTATTTAAGTATGTTTTGCTTGAAGTATTGTACTTAACTACATGTTAAACCATATCCCTTACTGAGGAAATAAATAAATAATGCAAGGGGGAAAATTACCGTGCAACAGAAGCTACTACACTGATTGATAGAATGTCGAGAAAAAAAATGCATTAAAATTACAGGAAAGAAAGATGGAGATGGACAAGACAGATGCCAGTGATGCAGATCAATTTTCACTGTAAATTTTGAATATGCATTTGTGATTTCTTTCATCATAAATGACATTAAAACAGGGGAAATAATTTTTTGCTGCTATATAGCACAACTCACATTAGATTTGAGTCATAGCCTGTAGTTTTTTTTATGTTGTTATGGCACTTTCATTTGTAAAGGCGTTTATTTCAAAACAACGAAATGTATTAGATTTAAATTCCCTTGTACTTTTTGTACTAAACTGGAACACCCCCCCCCCTCCCCTACTCTAAAATAAAGTAACTCAGTACATTTTACTCCGTGTAAATTTGAAATGAGCTTAAAATTAAAATTCACTCAAGTCAAATAAAAGTCAAATTTCCTTAAAGTAACAGTACTTTCACTTGAGGAAAAATATTTGATCACTTTTTGTAATGCTGCACTCAAGTCTGCTAAAACTCACAGGGTAGATACATAATGAATAGCAGAACTGCCTCTTTTATAAGAAATGTTGCACATCCAAGGAGCTGCCTGAAGATACAGCCAGGCGACAGATGCAAGGAAATAAACCAGTGGTGGTGAAAAACGTGATCGAATGTGATATCGATTAAAAATATCCATTCCGTATAAAATCCTGTCAAGATCTGGTAATTGTGAAGGTCATAGGCTATGATTTGGAACACCAATTTTCATCCAGTGAGCCCTCGTCCCCTTCAGCCAGGGGCATATTTGTCTGGGAAGAGACCACACCCATGAGGTTAGAAACAATTGGAGCCAAGCCATTTAAGCAAAATAAATAAATGCCCCCCTGAGTCATTATTTGTTCTGTAAAGTTTGTAGTTCATATATATATATATATATACACTCACCAGCCACTTTATTAGGTACACCTTACTAGTACCGGGTTGGACCCCCTTTTGCCTTCAGAACTGCCTTAATCCTTCATGGCATAGATTCAACAAGGTACTGGAAACATTCCTCAGAGATTTTGGTCCATATTGACATGATAGCATCATGCTGCTGCAGATTTGTCGGCTGCACCACCATGATGCGAATCTCCCGTTCCACCACATCCCAAAGGTGCTCTACTGGATTGAGATTTGGTGACTGTGGAGGCCATTTGAGTACAGTAAACTCATTGTCATGTTCAAGAAACCAGTCTAAGATGATTTGCGGTTTATGTCATGGCGCGTTATCCTGCTGGAAGTAGCCATCAGAAGATGGGTACACTGTGATCATAAAGGGATGGACATGGTCAGCAACAATACTCAGGTAAGCTGTGGCATTGACACGATGCTCAATTGGTACTAATGGGCCCAAAGTGTGCCAAGAAAATATCCCCCACACCATTACACCACCACCACCAGCCTGAACCGTTGATACAAGGCAGGATGGATCCATGCTTTCATGTTGTTGACGCCAAATTCTGATCCTACCATCCGAATGTCGCAGCAGAAATCAAGACTCATCAGACCAGGCAACGTTTTTCCAATCTTTTATTGCCCAATTTTGGTGAGCCTGTGCAAATTGTAGCCTCAGTTTCCTGTTCTTAGCTGTCAGGAGTGGCACCCGGTGTGGTCTTCTGCTGCTGTAGCCTATCCGCCTCAAGGTTCCACGTGTTGTGCTTTCAGAGATGCTCTTCTGCATACCTCGGTTGTAACGAATGGTTATTTGAGTTACCGTTGCCTTTCTATCAGCTCGAACCAATCTGGCCACTCTCCTCTGACCTCTGGCATCAACAAGGCATTTGCGCCCACAGAACTGCC
Source organism: Silurus aristotelis (assembly GCF_946808225.1). Classification (NCBI taxonomy): domain Eukaryota; kingdom Metazoa; phylum Chordata; class Actinopteri; order Siluriformes; family Siluridae; genus Silurus; species Silurus aristotelis. Next base: position 7,836,050 of record NC_139576.1, read on the forward strand.
GCTCACTGGATATTTTCTCTTTTTCGGACCATTCTCTGTAAGCACTAGAGATGGTTGTGCGTGAAAATCCCAGTAGATTAGCAGTTTCTGAAATACTCAGACCAACCCGTCTGGCACCAACAACCATGCCACGTTTAAAGTCACTTAAATCACCTTTCTTCCCCATTCTGATGCTCGGTTTGAACTGCAGCAGATCGTCTTGACCATGTCTACATGCCTAAATGCATTGAGTTGCTGCCATGTGATTGGCTGATTAGAAATTTGCATTACCAAGCATATGGACAGGTGTACCTAATAAAGTGGCCGGTGAGTGTATATATTCACATACATACATACAAAGAGTCACGTTGTTCATGTAGTCTTCGTGTAGTCTTTTTTACCACATGATATGTTTTTCCACAGTGTCTATAGCATCAAAAGAAAACAGCATACAAAAAAAAAATGGATTATGGCTTAAAGGGAAGCAGAACAATCTTTAATAAATTACCAATACAAATGACTAGAAAACGAAACAAAAGCCAATTTACAAAAAAAAAAAGAAAAAAAGAAAAAGAAAACGCAGGTGAAGAGGCAGTGTTGCATTATTATTATATTTTTTGGACACCCAGAGCTTTCATCTGAGCTCTGTCTCCTTGCGAAAGAAACAAAGCTGCCATGACAACGCAGCATCAATGCTCGGTGTCATGGAAGCATCAGTCAGCTTGGCCCCCTCCTCTTCCCGAGGAGCGGAGAAAACAGTAGCATTATGATATGATGGCCACAGTGCTATGTACAGCACCCATACAGGGTTATGAGGTTTAGACCACAGTACACACACAGTGTAAGAGCTTGCGATGTCTGGGATGTTTTTTTCACCCCATTTTAAGCGGTTTTGCCATTCCACGGTAACGGCCGATCGGCATCGGGGCTGGCGTCTGGACTGGCGTCAGGACTGGCATCGGTCGGGTCGGCGCTGTGTGATGCCCCACTTTGCTCTAAAGAGTCCTGGGACGAATGAAGTGAGTCAGTGTTGTTCACTTCATTGAGGGACTTCGACTCAGAATCACGACTGCTGCAAATCAGAGTGACGTCGGATTTATGTGACAGAGCTTCACGCTCGGACCGTTGCTCCAGCTCCTTACTGGCCAGTTCTAATTCACAAAAAGAAAAAGAAAAGAGGTAGGGGGTGAAACAGGGAAGTAATAAAGAGAGTAATACAGAGCATAGTCTGTTTGTTTAATTAGAAAGTATTTAGGCTTTGCACATGTGGTGAGGATTTAATTGCCATATGTGGTTCTACCCCAAACTTTTTACAAGCAGTTGGAGGCACACAATTGTATTGAATGTCTTTGGCTGCAGGAGCATAACATTTTCGCTTCACCTGAACTAGGTGACCCAAAACTGCTCCTGTGCACAAAGCCAGCTCCATGAACATATGCTTTACATTTGTCCGAAAGGAAGAAAATGATGGGACTGTACTAATGCTCTGACCCTATTGAACATCTCTGGGATGACCTCCTCACCTCACCTACATCAATACCTGTCTTTACTACCTACCTTAGTCTAAGAGTATAGGAGCTAGATGACGCTATATAATGTTATATCATGTTTTATATCTACACTATAAACACATACAGTACCTTGAACAGACAGCTCCTTCCAGCGGTCCTTGTTGCTCTGGATGATGTCAGAGAGGGTGTGTCGGACGCGTTTGAGCTCGATGCCGGCGAGCGAGTAATCAGTGGCCACCGAGTCGCGCTCGCTGTGTCTCTGGACCGACTCGACCACAGCAGCTGAACCTCGTCCTGTTAAACTACCAACAGCAAAATAAAACCATCACTTCCATGGTCTCAAAAAGTCATATATAATTTTATCAGGATTTTAAATTTGAAAATTGGGGTTTGTGTCACTGAGAGAAACACTACTGCGTATTTCTTGTTTTCTGCTTCTTGGCCACATCTTCTAATAATTATACTAACCTAGGCCTAAGACAGATACCTAATAATGTCATCAGTGTGCTGTTACCTCGCCCTGCGCATGCCGCCTGACTTTAAAGCTTCCTCTATGAGAGGAGTGATTATCTTCTCTGTGGTGTCCACAAGCACAGAGAACGTGGGCTCCACAATGAAGTCGATGAAGCCTGCAGCACAGGAGACAAGACAGTGGGTGAAAAACAATTAAAAGAAAAAAAAAATCCAAAATGTAAATATTTATATTACAAAAGCATAACGTAATTATAGAATATAAAGTTTTGAATGCATGCAATTATACTATGCATGGATGCTTTTTTAATGATGTTCTAAGGTGTTTTTTTTACAGTTTAGTATTAAATTTTTTATTTTAAGAAGAAGAAGGATCATAGGGTGACGTATAAGAGTGGAGGAAGATGCACACAGGTAAACTATGTTCTATGTAAAAGATGCAAAAGATGCTGTCCCGGTGTTGGCAGGGGACAGTGTAGCTAGACAGCATCGGATGGTGGTATGTAGGATGGTTTTGGAGGTGTAGAAGAATAAAAGGAGAGTGAGGGCTGAAAGAAGAATAAGATGGTGAAAACTTAAGGAGGAAGACTGTAGTGTGAGGTTCAGGGAAGAGGTCAGACTGGGGCTCGGTGGTGGTGAAGAGGTGCTGGATGATTGGGAAACTACTGCAGACGTGATAAGGGAGGCAGCTAGAAAAGTACTTGGTGTGACATCTGGAAATAGAAAGGAACACAAAGAGACGTGGTGGTGGAATGATGAAGTGCAGGAGAGCATAAGGAGAAAGAGGTTGGAGAAACAGAATTGGGATCGACAGAGTGATGAGAAAAGTAGACAGGAGTACAAGAAGATGCAGCAGCAGGTAAAGAGGGATGTGGTGAAAGCCAAGGAAAAGGCATATGAGAAGCTGTATGAGAAGCTGAGTAAGGAAGGAGAAAAGGATTTGTACCGATTGGCCAGGCAGAGGGACCGAGCTGGGAAGGATGTGCTGCAAGTTAGAGCAATAAAGGATGGAGATGGAAATGTGTTGACTAGTGAGGAGAGTGTGTTGAGAAGATGGAGGAAGTTTTTTGAGCAGCTGATAAATGAGGAAAATGAGGAAAATGAGAAAAAGAGAATGTTGGATGATGTGGAGATGGTGAAGCAGGAAGTGGATAGGATTAGTAAGGAGGAAGTGAGAGCAGCGATTAAGAGGATGAAGAGTGGAAAGTAGGTTGGACCAGATGACATACCAGTAGGAGCATGGAGATGTTTAGGAGAGATGCAGTGGAGTTTTTAACAAGATTGTTTAACAAGATTCTGGAAGGTGAGAGGATGCCTGAGGAATAATGAAGGAGTGTGCTGGTACCGATCTTTAAGAATAAGGGAGATGTGCAGACCTGCAGTAACTACAGGGGAATAAAGTTGATCAGTCACACCATGAAGTTATGGGAAAGAGTAGTGGAAGCCAGGCTGAGAGAAGAGGTGACCATCTGTGAGCAACAGTATGATTTCATGCCGAGGAAGAGCACCACAGACGCCTTATTTGCTTTGGGAATATTGATGGAGAAGTATAGAGATGGTCAGAAGGAGTTGCATTGTGTATTTGTGGATTTAGAGAAAGCGTACGACAGAGGAAAAAGAGGAGTTGTGGTATTGTATGAGGAAGTCTGGTGTGTCAGAGAAGTATGTGAGGGTGGTGCAGGACATGTATGAGGACAGTGTGACAGCAGTGAAGTGCGCAGTAGGAACGACAGACTGGTTCAAGGTGAAGGTTGGACTGCTGTCTGTCAACTAGAATGAGTAAGACAGAGTACATATGCGTAAATGAGAGGGAGGGCAGTGGAGAGAAGAGGTGGAGAAGGTGGAGGAGTTCAGGAACCTGGGCTCAGCAGTGCAAAGTAATGGATTGAGAAGTGTTAGAGAAGTGAAGAAAAGAGTGCAGGCAGGGTGGAGTGGGTAGAGAAGAGTGGCAGGATATATAGACGTGTATGTTTTTTACTAAGTATAGTTTTTATCAACATATCTAATATTTTTTTAATTTTTTTGTTATCATTATTTAGTCTGTTTTGTCTTTCTTGTTGCTTTTGTCTTTTCTACATGTACTACTT
>NC_139576.1:7842597-8035097 GCF_946808225.1 Silurus aristotelis
TTCACTGCACATCATACTGCGTGTGGGTTCTTTTAACACAACTTTTAGTTTGTGTGTGTGTGTGTGTGTGTGTGTGTGTGTGTGTGTGTGTGTGTGTGTCTGAGAAGGTAATGGGGTGAATGACAACACAGTGTAATTCTTTCTTCACACATCCCAGTGTTATTAGGAAGCTGAGGTCAGAGCTAATCAAAGCGCAGGGTCAGGCAGTATACAGCCCCCCCAGGAGCACAGACGGTTAAGGGCCTTGCTTAAGGGCCACAAGAGGGGCAGCTTGGCGATACTGGACTTGAACTTCCGACCTTCTAATTAAGTAATCCAGTAGGTCTTAACCCCTTAGCTAGTGTGTGTTAGTGTGTAATGTATGCATGTGTGCTGTCTTACCCCTCTGGCTGCTGCAGTGAGTTCCTCATTGTTTTAATCTGCTGAAAATGGCAGGACATATCTGTACTCATGACCATCTCGACCACCAGCGTGCGCAACTCTCTGCATACACATCAACACAGGAGAGAGTAGTTACGCAATCACATCAACACACACACACACACACACACACACACACACACACACACACACTTACCCACGCACATACACAACTCTCTCAGCAGGAGATTTCTCTGAACAGACCTTTCATGCTGACAGGAACTTAGCGTTGAGTGCTAGCTGAACACACACAAACACACACACACACACACACGTGCTACTTGGGATTTGCCCTCACCTCCAGTCATCTTTCGACAGGTTGATAAGGATATTCATCTCATCCTCCTGCATGAGTCTGTATGCAGCACTCACATGATGGTTCTCTAGGACCGAGCGGTCGTTATAGAGGATAGCCACTTCTGACCTACATACACAAACACACACACATACACATATATAACAATCTTCTTTTTTCGGCTGCTCCTATTAGAGGTCACCACAGCGGATCATCCATCTCCATACCCCCCTGTCCTCTACATCTGCCTTTTTCAAACCAACTACCTGCATGTCTTCCCTCACCACATCCATAAATCTTTGGTCTTCTTCTTTTCCTCTTTCCTGGTGGCTCCATCCTCAGCATTCTCCCACCGATATACCCCATGTCCCTCCTCTGCACATGTCCAAACCATCTCAATCTCACCTCCCTCACCTTGTCTTCAAAACGTCCTACATGCGCTGTCCTTCTAATAAACTCTTTTCTAATCCTGTGCATCGTCATAACTCTCTAACACACTCTCCATTACTTGCACTGTTGACCCCAGGTACCTGAACTTCTCCACATTCACCACCTCTTCACCACCTCTTCTCCCTGCAACCGCACCACTCCACTGCCCTCCCTCTCATTCACACACATGTACTCTTCCCCTTCTCTCCAGCACATACATCCACTTCTCCAGGCTCTTCTCAACCTGCTCCCTACTCTCACCACCAATCACAATATCATCCGCAAACATCATAGTCCACAGAGACTTCTGTCTGACCTCGTCCTCTAACTCTTTATTACTTTGCAGGGTAGAATTACAACTCACAAATTATATATTCATATAACTGGCAATAAATAATTGAGGGGCAATTCCGATTCATACAGTACAATCTCTGTACTTCACGCTTATAATAAAAAACAGAGAGAATACACACTCCTCTTTTAATTTTCCTGAATACAGCACATCCTAACAGCTCCTGATAGCTTTTCCTGAACTCTTATAGATTTTGTTTGGGCAAATCAGAGCGATACGGAGATGAGACGAAAAGCATGGAAAGGTTAAAGAGAAATTTCAACATCTGAAAGATAAAAACAAAAGCAAATCCTGCATTCTGACTTAAATCGTCCCCCCATATCCACCCTTAAATCGTCCCCCCTCTTACATCTTTCATTCATCCGTGATGGAAAACTGAAGTTATATACAATATTATGTGCAAAAAAAAAAAACACATCAACATAAAAGCAAATATCGTTGTTTTGCTTTTTTTTCCGAACGCTTAGGAGGACAGAAGGAGATGACGAATTAAAGCATAATGGCTGTCTGTTGGCAAACGTGTCGGGTCTTTGAGGTTTATGAGTCGGCGCGAGACGAAGGTCGTCTGGCAGAAAAACGCAACAAAACAGCAACTATATCAGAAAGAACGTTCACTCGAGACTCTGACGCATTCAGAGAGATGTTCAGAAGTGATGCCATCACACCTCCCCTTAAACATCATTTTATGTTTGTTAATTAGTGTGTTTAATACTGTAAACCTTATTTCTAACTAGTTTGGGGATTTAAGAAACAAGTTTTGAATAAACAAAACAAAAATGATAATAGGAACATTACAGCCATAATAAATCATAGTACTTTGGATTCATATAAAGGCACATACTTTTGTACGTTTACTTAAGAAAAGGTTTTTAAAGGAGCACTTTTACTTTTACTGGAGTCAAATTTTAACAAGTGTATCTCTACTTTAACTCAAGCACATGATTTGTCCATTACTGGTATTTGTGAAAGTCCAAGGAGGTTTCTGAAATGTTTAAACCAGCCCATTTGACACCAAAATTAAACCACCTTTGGGAGTCTTACTCAAGAATCCAATTTGGTGACACTGGAATTGGAACTTGAACCTTCACCACTAAGCCGCCATTTTCTAAGAGCACTATGAGACAATATACTGGAAATCTTGAAAATGTAATTGAATTGAATTTATGGAATAAAATCAACCAGTGAAATGAGACAAAAAGGCACACGAACCTGGTCTGGATGTGGAAGTTGTTGGTTGTCCCAGTGTGTTCAAAGTCGTGAATAGCAGCAGCAAACACCATGGCTAATATTTCCAGTTCGGTGAGCCAGTGCTTGGACACATCATAGCACAAAAAAAGTCATTGCAATTGGTATAAAGTTTAAAAAATGACTGTTTACTTATCATGATAATCTTGGACTAGGTCTAGAAGCAGACCTTTGTCAGACGCTCACCATAATACCAGTGTGGAGCATCAGATAGTGTGCGGTTTGGGTAACATCAGCAGCGTGGGTCAGGTTGTGGTAAGGATTTTTGTGCTTGCTGTAGCCAACCTCTAAAGCCTCCACAAATGCCACCAGAGAAGACACAGGTATCTGCATAGGGCAGAAGCAGAACAGAGCAAAAAACTATTGAATAGGATCTTTTTGGATGCAGTAGAATTTAATTTTCTTTTCACTTGGACTAGAACACCCAAACCTGTTCCATCATGACAATGTGCACAAAGCCAGATCCATCAAGATATGTTTTACATGGTTGAGTTGCCAGCTATAGAACTCCAACCTCAATCGTAATTGAATACACCACAGGCCTTCAGGCTTAGAACACCCTTGGTGGCTCAATGATCACAATTCTCCACAGCTACACTCCAAAATCTAGTAAAACATCTTCCCAGAAGAGTTGAGGTTATTATAACAGCCAATGGAGACTAAATGTGGAATATGATGTTCAGAAAAAAACATCCTAATCTTTTAGTCAGGTGTCCATGAACTTTTGTGTATATTGTGTCTTACTATTATTATTCCAGGTTAATCAATGCAATGGTGAAACTGTAATGAATAGACATTCAGTGCCACCGAGATGAGGACGGGTTCCCTCTTATGAGTCTAATTTCTATCAAGGTTTCTTTCTCATTGCATCTCAGGGAGTTTTTTCCTTGCCACAGTCGCCTCTGGCTCACTCTTTATGGATAAACTTACAATTATAAGAAACAAACTTATAGGCACTAAACCTACATATTCTTTTATACAACTTAAGAATCTTTGTTACTTGTTCAGCCGAGAAAGTGTCTATTTTTAAGAGTGCTATAGAAATAAAAATAAATTGAACTGAATTTAATTTGAGAACAAGTCAGTTGTACTTGTGTACTTTTTTATACTTTGCACTGACTCCTAGCAACTCTTATTTAACTGCATAACTCATTGTTATTCCCACAACTCGCTCAAAATATTGGTCTTTCACCTTCATAAAATATAACCATGTAACCGTCCGGAGAGATGCACAATGTGATTAGTAAGTCATGTTCAAATATGGAAAAAACCATAACGCTGACATTAATGGTTCTGTATTTGGCAATTGGGAAATGGAAACTATGAAAACTACTGCATGTCCTACAGTACACGTTCCCTGAATTTCTCTCGGTGCAGTGCTGACAAAGATGGATTACACTTTTGAATACAGTATTCGAGGACCTCAGACATGTTCGTCTACACACAATAGATGTACATAAGGTTCAACTGTGTATTTTAGTTGGATAGATGAGAACAACACTTGTGGTCAGAGGGATAACAGTGTAATTTTCTAAATCCTCCTGCTCTCAGTGATCATCTACCTCATCCTTTATGTCTTAACAAAGCCAGGTAAAGTTTTTGTTAAGATTTTCCTGCCAATTCTCTTGATAATTTAATCACCTAAAGAACAAATTCACACCCACCCACCAATCAGTCAACTCTCACTCGATTACATGACAATTAACTCATCTTGATTGATCTTCAGCAACCACTTTCTTCTGGTCGAGGCTATATTTATTGAGCTTGTTGCATAAAATTGTAAGAATAACATCTTGGGAACAACACTAGTGCTTCAGAAATTCAGCAAGATACAATAGATACAATTCAGATGTCATGAAAAGGACTTTAATAAGGCAGCTTTGACTAAAAGTGGAGTAAAGACTGGGCTTTTACATGCATGAAAGCAAAATAACTATGAACTCTATATCACAGCCTTCTATAAAATTAAATAGTAAGTATAAAAAACAATAACAATATTTTATTTGTAAAGCAATGTACTGCAAGTTATTTTATAAGAACCCATAATAAGTTATGGACAATACACCATGTGGGCATTTGTAGACATCTGATCAAAGGTGTTCAATAGGGTTTGTGGTCAGAGCAGGTCACTGAAAGTTCTTCCACTTAAACCCATGTAAAGCCATATCTTCATGAAGCTAGCTTTTGTACACAGATACACTGTCATGATTGAACAACTTTGAGTCTCTTAGTTCAAGTAAAGAATCCCCTATGGCTGGAAAAGTTAGGTGTCCTAATTCTTGGTCTATATAGTGTATTTTTAAAAGGCATACAAAAATGTGGATGAGCATGCAGGAGGGATTGAAAAAAGGAAACCCAAAAGTGCGCAGTAAGACTGTGTGCATGTACCGTGTGTGTAGGTGTCGTCTCTGCAGAGCCAAAACCTAAACTTGGATTTCCCAGCATGAGTGGGTCCATGTGAAACAGCTATTTTTGTTGTTAGGTGGCATGCATGTGTGTATATATATGTATGTGTGTGTTTGTGTGATAAGAATCTCACAAACCCTGAAGCGGTTGATCAGGTCGTATCTGGTAAGCAGCTCATAAACCAGGAACTTCAGCGCGTGTTCGCTGCTTGCCTCGTGAAGCGTGAAGACATCAAATGACCATTTATCAACGTCCTGCGAACACACAGTGTGATATATACAGTATGATACCAACATTTTGTACATTTTAGTATTCAACATTTTGCGTCATTGAAACAAATTATTTAAAAGAACTATGTGCAGCTAGAAGTATTTCCTAAGGATTGAAGTAACTTAAGAACTTTTAGGATGAATTTGTACTGCAATTAATTACAGTCTTCTACAATGGCTCAGGACCACAGTTTGCATAACAGTTCTGCATTTAAGTACCTAACACTGAACAGTAAACCTCAACAATAATGGAACTGTAATGAATGGACAATTGGTGCAACTCAAATGAGGTTGGGTTTCCACTTGAGTCTGGTTCCTCTCAATGTTTTTTCCTCATGCCAACTCAGGGAGTTTTTCCTTGCTACTCAAAATGATAACAAACAAACTTATAGGCACTAAACTTATACATTCTCTTTATCTTCATAAAGCTGCTTTGAGACATTGTCCATTGTTAAAAGCACTATTCCAAAAAAACTGAATTGAAATATAAACAGAAACTTAAAGCAGAATATTTACCGATCAGACCAATCTGAGTCTGCTAGATGTGCATGGCCCCTGTCTGAGACTCCCAGCTGTTATTCCACTTAAATTGAATTGCATTTAGAAGCATGAATGGTGAAAATCATGATTGTTCAATGCACCAAACTACCCAGTTATCAGCTTTCTGGTTGGTGAGAGTGAAGATTATTTATAAAAAAAAAACACTTTGCATCAAAAGAGTAAAAAATCGAAAGGTGGATATTAACATATTAAAGTTAACATGTAGCTTGCATGTTTTATCTAATCATAAACAGTGATTGATTAACACTTTAGATGCACTCATTTCCAGAATATGCAGCATTTTCAAAAAGTATTTAGACCCCTTTATTGTTTGTTTTAGATTCATGCAAAAATGCCTCCAATTACATTTTTGCCCACATGAGTCTATTCTCCACACTTCATACTAACAAAGACCAGACATTTTACATTTATTTTGAAAAAGAATAAGGCTGAAATATCATACTGATTTAAGTATTCAAACCCTTTACAATTGACATCTCCTGTTCTTCAGATCAATCCCATTTCTGTGGATAATTTGAGATGTTTCTAATATTTGATTGGAATCTGTAGCTGGGGCAAATTCAATTGATTGGACATGATTTGGAAAAGCACACACCTGTCTAAATAAACTATATTAATTTAGCTGAAAATCTGTATCAGAGCAAAAACACAGAGGTCTAAGGAACCGAGTGCATAGCTGAGATAGGGGGTTGAGTGAAGGCACATATCTGGGTTAGCTGGAAAAAAAACTACAAATACATTTCTGCTGCATTGAAGAATCTGCACTGCTGCATCTATAGTTCTTAAGTGAAAAAGTTAGAAAAAACAAAACTCTTCTTAGAGCTGGACTTCTGACCAAATAGTGGAGCAATCAGTGGAGAAGGGCTTTCTTACCAAGAATCTAATGTTCACTCTGGGTGAACTCCAGAGATCATGTGTAAAGATAGGAGAAGCTTGCAGAAGGTCAACCATCACCATGGCACTCTACAGATCTGGGCTTTATGATAAAGTGACCAAACTAAAGCCTCTTCTCACTGCAAGACTCATGAACATACAGTACATTTTGGGGTTTTGGCTTTGCCTTTAAGAGCAACTGATGTGGAAAAAAAATAAAATGTCATTATTAGAGAAAAATGTGGACATTATGTATGCTTAGATAAGCAATGAATAACACATGACGGGCCCTGCTTTTATATGATCATAATAATACACCCCGGGGAAGTGTGATACGGCCTGGCATGAAGTGTATTATTTTAGTACAACAGCACGATCTGAAGTGTGAAGTGTGTCTAATGCAACAGCAATTTTCCAACACCAGCATCACTCTCTCTCTCTTTCTCTCTACTAAACAAATCTCACCACATCAACAAATATATTTTATATTTTACCCAACAAATAAATCATTATGTCTTAGATTATGTAGAGCAGCTGCTGTACATCTCTGTGTGTATGATCTGTTACCATAGAAACATTACACAAATAAGTCAAGTCAGGTCAAGTTTATTTCTATAGCGCTTTTCACAACAGACATTGTCTCAAAGCAGTTTTACAGAATTTAACAGTTAAGATGAACGATGTGTATTTATCCCTGATGAGCAGCCATGGCGACTGTGGCAAGAAAAAACTCCCTTAGATGTTATAAGGGAAAAACCTTGAGAGAAACCAGACTCAAAATGGGAACCCATCCTCATTTGGGTGACATCAAGAGTGATAAATAAGGAAATAAAGAAATTAGGGGAAAAAAAATGAAATAAAGAAATTCGGAAAAACTCCCTGAGACGATACTAGGTAACCCCTTGTAAGGAACCAGACTCAAAAGGAATACCATCCTAGTCTGGGTGACTGAATATCCATTTATTATGGGTTCATCGTTGTTAAAGTTATCAGTTGTTAACTGCTGGACTATTCGTGTCAAATGTAATCATATGACATTTTAGCAGAACTGTTCATATTAATTACAATCTCAAGCCATATTCATGGGTCTTAAGTGGAACCATCCACAATAGTCGCATGTAACTTTAGGCTGTTCATGTGGACCCATTCTCAGCAGCAGCAAGTGGTTTCCAATGGTTTGCAAATCCCATTCAAAAGCAGGTTATCAGGATGGATCAGGCAGGTCTGGAGAGCACAATGGACATAATCACTGGTGTATATAGATGCTTATTATAAATGTATAATATATGTTCTTTAACTACACCAACCAGATATTATGACATTATAACCCTATTACCAGTGAAGGAAATATCCCTGATTATCTCTTCATCATTTCACCTGTTAGTGGGTGGGATATATTAGGCAGCAAGTAAACATTTTGTCCTCAAAGTTGACGTGTTAGAAGCAGGAAAAATGGGCAAGCGTAGGGATTTGAGGGAGTTTGACGAGGGCCAAATTGTGATGTCTAGACGACTGGGTCAGAGCATCTCCAAAACTGCAGCTCTTGTGGGATGTTCCTGGTCTGCAGTGATCAGTATCTATCAAAAGTGTTCCAAGGAAGAAACAGTGGTGAATCGGCGACAGGGTCATGGGGAGCGAAAGCTGATGCATGTGGTCCAATCCAACAGACAAGCTCCTGTAGCTCAAATTGCTGAAGAAGTTAATGCTGTTTGCTCGACAGGTCAGAACTGTTTTGGCAGCAAAAGGGGGACCATCACAATATTAGGCAGGTGGTCATAATGTTTTTCCTAATGGGTGGCCATAAGGTCATGCCTGGTCAGTGTATACTCAAGCCATTCTGTTTAATAAAGATAAAACACATCTTCTGACTAATCAGTTACATTAATTTTTCATTTCAGGCATTTCAGTTCTCCCTGACAGCCATTTTTGTTTTGTGTATGGAAGGACCTGATTTTAGATGCATCATTCATTTTAAATAGATTTTGTTTATGTGGAAATAGAATTTTATGTTCATGTACTTAGAATGAATGAACAGAACATTAGACTACAGCAAAATGTAAATACCATGAAGAGTCTGAATATTTGATTTTGATTGGCTGAAAGGTCTGCATTCAATCTGCTGTTATGGTTGTGCAAATGACCATGGTATAAGCATGGTAATCAACATTTAGGTGCTCTGTGTTGAGTGTTTTTTTATTTTTTTGCCTGTGCATCGTGCATCAGGATTGTGTAATGCACACCTTGCTGTAGATGATTTTTTACATAAACTGCTTATGTGTCCAAAAATAAATTCCAGTTTCCAATACAACGTTTCCTGTACTATGTAATAAAGACAAAGTGTACCCATAGCAGCAATTACAAATGAATTTGGACTGTATTTAATACAACAGTCTGTTACAATGACTTAGGACTGCAATTTGCATGACAGTTCCACATTTAGGACCCAACACTGAACAGCGCATATCGACATTGATAAAGCAATCATGAAAGGACATTCTGTGCCACTCAGATGGGACGGGTTCCCTTTTTGAGCCTGGTTCCTGCCAAGGTTTCTTCCTCATATTATTTCAGGGAGTTTTTCTTCTCCAAAATCACCATTGGATTATTCATTAGGGATAAACTTATAAGGGGTAAATCTTTAGGCACATATAAATTCAAATATTATAACATATTTGTCTCTGTAAAGCTGCTTTTGGCCAATTTTCATTGTTAAAGGTGATATACAAATTAAACTGAAGTGAATTGAAATTACATTTACATTTAATTTCTCGCCCAAAACATTCTTGTTACGAAATTAATTACTTTAAAATAGACAGAAAGAAATGACAGGCTTTAGTAACATGTTTCAGATAAGGCCAACAACTAAAAAGTGAGATAAAGCATGCCATAACCATAGCAACAAATGTATAACCAGATACCATTAATCCGTGTGTACGTGTGTGTGTGTGTGTAGAAATTTAGCTCAATAAAATGACAGTACATTTCCTTACTCAAAAGCAAAAAACTAATAAAGCCTTTATTTTCCTAACACAGGCCATGGTGTAAATGGGATAACAGCTGAAACATCCTGATAACAGAACATAATGAACTCAGCATCTCGTTATGGGGCCCTTCCCCCCTGCCGAGAATGTTTTATTATCTCTTACATAACACCGAGCCATTTTTTACTACGTGCCCCTCAACTGATTCATTGCACTTTTAGCACACTCTTTCCTTTACTACCTTTAAAGGACATTTTTTTCGCCATTTCCGATTCATCCAACACCTCATTATTTAGCTCCTTCAATAAACCGTGTATTTAAAAACCAGAGCCAACTGTGAAGAGAAGATTCACATCACAGGCTATTCATTTTGTTTCTTTAAACTAAACATGTGCAATACTTTAGGATTCAAAATGAATTTAAATCCCAGGGTATAGTTACAGAAGACTTTTCAATCGCCACTTTTTATTAAAAACACCTACTTTGTGTGCCGCAATAGAAGAATAAGGAACTTCTACAGGACCACCACTGGGTACAGTTTAATCAAGTTGTGGATAGCAGTGTATGATGCTTGCTTTAGTTTGCTGGGTTTTTCGAACACTGGAGAATAATTTTTTTTTTATAAAAGACTGCAAAATACAGAACACTGTACAGTCTGACCGTCCTACAAAAACAATCACTGACTAAAGACTGTCAGGGATTAAAAAAAAAAAATACAGAAATAATGTCCTATGTAGAAAGTACTTCCATAAAGCAATAATATCCATAATACCCCATGCCTGCAAAGCTTTTGCATAGAATTATTATAATTTCTGTTGGATAATTACAAGCAAACAAAAGAAAATTACCCCCACACAACACAATGATAAAAAGTTATGTTTGCCCAAAGATTCATTCCCAAAACCTGTACATGTATGGCATTTTCTAGACACCCTTATCCAGAACGACTTACAACTGAGCAGTTGAGCACTTTGCTAACTGGCCCAGCATTAACAAGCTGGTGGTGTCAAGATGTGGACTGATGAGCTTCTGTTTAGAAGTCCAAAATCCTTACCGCTAATCTCCCACTTCCCACATTCTAAACCTAAAACAATCATGGTGGTAACTTTGGTATGTAGCTAATGAAAATATAAGGGAAAGCAGCATGATCCTTACTGTCGCATGTCACTTTTTAACTTTGTATTAATATGTGCTTAGCATTTTATTTGAAACAATCTGTAATGCAATTATGGAACCTAGCTTAATGGTGGTTAACATCTGTAAGTTACTTATGTAACCCTAGTTCCCTGAGGGAACAAGACGCTGTGTCGAAACGCTTTGGGAACGCGCCCGAGTGTTCAGGCTCTGAAATAATCAGTAAAAAATTGGACGTTTACCATCACCAGAGGGGTGATGTCACGACCAGGAAGTATAATACACACTGCAGGGACGCCGGCAGTGTGACTTAGAGACGCAGCGTCTCGTTCCCTCAGGGAAGTAGGGTTACATACGTAACCTAGAGACGTAGCCTTTCAGAAACTTGAGCTGCATCAAAACGCTTTGGGAACGAATGTCCAATCACACCAGACTGACTAGTCCCTGACTAGTGTGTATAAGCACAGCTAGGTCGAAGAACAGAGGGACCAGGAGTGGCACTGCGGTCCAGGTTGTAGAACCGGACAAAGGTCATCGGGGTGGAACAGCCATTGCAAATGTCTTAGAGGGGAACTCCAGAGGACCAAGCCTTTGAAGCAGCCTATGGACCTATGGACCTAGGTGTCCAGTCTGCGTACCAGGCACAGCCGGTTCGATTTCTCCTGGTCTGGGGCCTAAAACAGAGGAGGATAGAATGCCTGTAACCTTACAGGTCGTGGAACAACCGAGGATATAGTTGAGGATGCGAATGCCCTGAAGTCTCAGGAAGACCGGAGCCTCATTGACACATTTTTTTAAAGTGCGGGGTAAGAGGGCAAGGCCAAACGAAGGAAAACAATACTGGTAAGCCTCAGCCCCGAAGCGAACCCCAGGAACTTCCTGTAAGAAGTAAGGATAGATACATGAAAGTATGCATCCTTAAGATCTAACGTGACAAACCAGTCTTCAGATCTGATTTGAGATACGACCTGCTTGAGGGTCAGCATCCTGAACCTAAGTCTCACAAGTGAGCAGTTCAGCTGATGTAGATCCAAAATAGGACGCAACCCACCGTCCTTTTTGGGAACTATGAAGTACCTGTTGTAGAACCCGGACGCTTGTTCTGATGGCGGGACCACCTTAATGGCCTCCTTCCTCAGGAGAATGTTTACTTCTCGTTCCATGACCAAAGCCTGCTCGGTTCCCACCAGAGTGAAAAGAACCCTGTAGAAACGGGCGGATGAGATTCAAAATGTATCAAATAGCCTCGCTCTACACTGGAGAGGACCCACTGATACAACTCTGGCAGAGCTTTTCAGGCTGCCAGGAAGTCTTTTAGAGTATCAGTCTGTCGAGACTGACCTCTGGTGTGCCTAGAGCCAGGGCAGTGCCATGAAGCGACTCTAGGAGCCTCAAAGGAGGCTAAAACGTCCTTTGTGAGTCCTCAGATCTGTCACTTCACGAGGCTTCGCAACAGAGCATTTCTGTTTTTGGAACGCCGACACCTGTTTCTTAGTGAGTGGGGCGTCCAGCAGCACGCCCCAGGTGAGGGTGAAGAAAGGGACAAGTCCATCTCAAAACGTTTTGCGAGGTTCATTTGCGAGCCCCAGGAACTGGCGCGCCGCTCGGCTTCAGTGAGAGGTTGTGAGCACTCCCTTTGAAGAGTGCCGCACGGGAGCAGAGCAATGGCATTGACATGCAGCTGGCTCTCTCGAGAACCGACTTAGCATGCTCGCTCCCAGGATTTTTTTTCTGACGAACAATTGACAGACAATTCAACACACACACACACACAGAGCACTTTGTGAACAAACAAAAGCTGGCACTTGCCTCACTACATGTATGTTTTGTACTTCCTGGTTGTGACTGGCCTGGTGATGGCCAGCGTTCCAATTTTTGACAGATTACACATATTATTTCAGAGCATGAACACCCGGGCGTGTTCCTCAAGCATTTCGACTCAGCTCGAGTTCCTTAAAGGAAACTTATAACAATATTCTAGTGCTTTCTATGCCAAATAAATGAACCACCACTTTTACACTATTATTACATGTCTTATAATACTTTATTATACACTACACAGACAAATGTTTGTGGTCAAACTTACCATAAGATTGGCATGTGCATTTTTTGACAATCCCATTCCACATTTAGTCCTTATTTGCTGTTATAATAACCTCCACTCTTCTATAAAGATGTTCCACTACATTTTGTGTGCTTATAGATATTTTTTATGTATTGAACCAAAAGGGCATTAGTACAGACAGCTACTGATGTAGATGAGGAGGCCTGGGGTGCAGTCAGTGTTTCAATTGATCTTAGAGGCATTCAATAGAGTTCCATGGAAGAGAACGCTTTAGAAGGAGATCTTTCACCCCAACCCATATAAACTATATCTTCATAGAGCTGGCTTTGTGCACAGGGGCATTGTCCTCCAAGAAGTTTGTCAAGTTTCCTATTACTTTTGTCCATATAGTATATGGTACATAATAAGATATTATTATATTTTGTTGCTTTTACATTTTAAGCAGATTTTTCAAATGAATGTGTGAATTTATGATATATTACTGTAACCCAGGAACGTGTATGAAAGGAATCGCACTGAATACCTTAAGAGCGAGGATCACAGCTGGTGGATATGTCAGCCCGGCCATGTTCGACGTCCTCCTGTACATCCTGTCCAACACACACACACACACACACACACACACACACACACACACACACACACACACACACACACACACACACACACACACACACACACACATCCACACAGCCTTTTATTACTATATGGACAAGATCTGCTCAGAAAAGGTCACATTTAACTCTGTCACATTGTGTGTAAATCAGAATATTATTATAGTAACATCTATGTGCTAATACATAGACCATGTGAACAGAAACATTACTTTGGTACTGTATGTAATGTATTAATATATTAGGATTGTAAAGCATAGCAACTTCCTGTATCTGTACCTGAGAGAGAGAGAGAGAGAGAGAGAGAGAGAGAGAGAGAGAGAGAGAGAGAGAGAGAGAGAGAGAGAGAGAGAGAGAGAGAGAGAGAATGAATAGAAGAAAGAGAGAGTTCTGTTGCTAGATTTTGACCTTGACTATAGATATTACTTCACACATCACAAACTTCGCCATGCATTTCCTTGATCTCCGCCAAGAATTTCTGTAAAATCCCAAAATATAAATATTTTCACAATTTCTGTTATATTAGAATGTAAGGAGGAAGACGTGGGATTTGGGACTGACAAAGCACTGAGCTTGAACAACCCATTTCACAAAACATACAAACTGCCTTTCAGGTGATTGTAATAGTTTGAATATATTTATATTTATTTTCCACTTCAGTGGTCAAGTAGAGCAAATGCAAGGATCAAAGATATAAAGTATATTTCAATTTATATGCAAAATAACAACAGGAAAAAGCTAAAAAATCTATATTTCCCCAAAGTTCTCAAAGATTCCTCAAGCTTGAATGATGTGTGCAGTTTTCCTGATCATAAATAAAAACAGTCTGTACTCTCTGAAAGTACTACTTATTTGTTCATTTGCTGTTATGATAATTTCCACTCTTCTGGGAAGGTGTTTCCCCAGATTACGTGTGCATTTGTGCTCATTCAGACACAAGGGTGTTAGTAGTCAGGTACTGATGTAGGTGAGGTGAGAAGGCCTGGGGTACGGTCAGCTTTCCAAATCATCCCAAAGATTAATGGTCAGAGCTCTGCAGCAGGAGATCTTCCACTTTAACACATGTAAATCATCATCACCTTTGTGCACAGGGACATTGTCATACTGGAACAGGTTTTAGATCAAGCTCAAGAGAATTAATGATACTGCATCCAAAGGTATAACTTTCATGGCTAAAAATCCAGGTGTCCCAAACTTTTGTCCATATAGTGTACTTACAGCAAGAAAAACAATGTCCATAGTTTATTATAAAAATCAGTGTGCTGTATAAACTATATTTACCTGTCTTTTCTTAATGAATTAGGATGAAAATAGCAAAAATTGGACAATAAAATAGCGGCCTAACAATGGGAAAAAAAAAATCCTCATATTTTCAAGGTACATTTGAGATGAGATCAGTCATTACTTCAGTGTTGCAATAACTCTGCAGAAAACAGAGTTAGAGAGAGAGAGAGGGAGGGAGAGAGAGAGAGAGAAAGAGAGAGAGAGAGAGAGAGAGAGAGAGAGAGAGAGAGAGTGGAAATGATATATGGATTTGTATTAAAAAAGGAAGTGAAGCATGGTGATTAGGTCTTGTCCATCTCTGTGGCCTTGAGCGAGCTGAAACTGTTTTTCACATCAGCTGTGATCATAAATTGAGAAACCGAGAATGACAGGCAGAAACTAAAGCTGGACACTTCTCTCAGCTTGTCCTGGAGCAGCAGTGTCACAGACAGGCAGTCTAAATCAGCAGGCTTTCCTACAGGTCAGGATGGAGTTTGTCTAAGAAAGAGCAGGAAGAAAACTACAGTATATATTTGAGACAAGCACCAAATATACATTACATTTATTCCAACACTCTCCCTTTAAATGGTGGTCATCTGAAAATGATCCTAATATGATCCTGCAAATTCAGAAAATGTTGTTTTATCCAGATCCTGATCCTCACATCCTAAACTCCTGCATCTTCCAGATTATAATCTCCTCATACTAAACCCCTGCTTCATCTAAAACCTAATTATACCATACTAAACTCCTGCTTCTTCCAGACATAATCTCCTCATCCTAAACTCCTGCTTCTTCCAGACATAATCTCCTCATCCTAAACTCCTGCTTCTTCCAGACATAATCTCCTAATCCTAAACTCCTGCTTCTTTCAGACATAATCTCCTCATCCTAAACTCCTGCTTCTTCCAGACATAATCTCCTCATCCTAAACTCCTGCTTCTTCATTACAAAATCTCCTCATCCTGAACTCCTGCTTCTTCCAGACATAATCTCCTCATCCTAATCTCCTGCTTCTTCCAGACAAAATCTCCTCATCCTAAACTCCTGCTTCTTCCAGATCATAATCATTTTATCCTAAACCCCTGCTTCATCCCAGTCCTAATCCTTCCAATCTAAACTCCTGCTTCTTCCAGATCCTGCCATCCCATCCTCAACCCCAGCTTCCTCCATCTTTCTACCCGTCTTTTTCATCTCCTACAATCATAAACTACTGTTTCATCCAAAGTTTACTGCTTCCATTAAAACAACCCAACTATTTCAACCATAATCCAACCACCAAACCAAAACTCCTGCCAGAATCCAGATACTGCATGATACCCTGCTGCTTACAGGGTCATCCAACATCTGACTATTACAGCCATCCTGCTGACTACACACTTCTGCTTTATCCAGATCAATACTTTTTGAGGAAAGTAAATGTTTTTTTAAAGATTCTTTGGACAGTTAAAGGTTCCTTTTCACATACTTCAAAATAAATTCTTCAAAAAATTGATCTTCTTAGGTTCCTCCAAGAAGTTTGATGTCAATTCCTACCAAAAAAAGTATAATAGGCGTAGATTTGCACTTATTAATCTAATGGCAATTTCAATTGAAGAAAACTGAAGATTGTAGAGAAACCCTGCTTGCACATGCAAAGAATCACATAAAAAACACTGAAACAAAACTGAAGTTTATTTTTAGACCTTGGATCTGCGAAAGCAACATTAAATTCAAATTATTTTGTGTGACCTGAATTGAATCTGTTGATGGGTTTTGGGACTTTGTGATTGGAAGCAAGGGGTTTCCTCATCAGAAGAGCCATGTAGGACCCTTTTATCCAGGCTAATAACCCATAATATTTCAATGTATCCTTGAAGTCATTTTTAAAGTAGATTGAGATTATTATTACCTTATTGCTAGCCATTACCAGAATTATTTGCTATCAACCAAAATGATTAGACCATCGAACATAAAAGAATGGGGATTCCCTGCTGAGTTCTCTGAAAGAACAGCTTTTGTCCTTAGAGTATAGAACATTATGCTCCTATTGCTAACCATTATCATAATTATTCTAGGATTATAAACGATGGACACTCCCTGCTAAGTCTTACGTCCCCTCATTGCATCTCCCTGCATAGCTCGATGACAATACGGTTTTATTTAAGTGTGGTTATGCTGATTTTATTTTATTAAAAAATGGTAATAAAAGTAGAAATCTATTTTTTCTCTAGTGCACCATGGATGATAAATACAAAACATTGCTTTAATTACTCTTGGACAAAATGATCCAGCTTCATAATTCTAGTATGATTCTATTAATGGTGATGATTAATCAGGTGTGTGTGTGTGTGTGTGTGTGTGTGTGTGTGTGTGTGTGTGTGTGTGTGTGTGTGTGTGTGTGTGTGTGTGTGTGTGTGTGTGTGTGTGTGTAAAGGGCCAGAGATTTCACAACAGTTTCCATGGAAATGTTAAAAAATGGCAAGAGGTAGCATTCCTGACAATGAGAGAGAGTGAGAGTGAGAGTGAGAGAGAGAGAGAGAGAGAGAGAGAGAGAGAGAGAGAGAGAGAGAGAGCCAAGAGAGAACTGCAAAGCAAGGAAAAAAATTGATTAAAAAAAATAAAAGAATATGTGAGGTTAATGGAAAAAGAATGAACATATATTCATATACATGAACAGAAAGTAGAATGAGAAAGGGGAAAAGACAAAAAATGAGAAATCTGGATATAGGGTTCAACATAACCAGGAGAAAAGTCTAGACAAAACAACAGGGAAACGAGATGGAGTTGGTCTGAGAAAGAAAGATGATGGGGTAATAAGGATAAATCAGTCAAACGTTGGAGGACACACGTTCAACATCAGTGCTTTTTCTTTTCTTCCCTATTGAGCACCTGTGGGGCATCCGCAAGCAGAAGGTAGAGAAGCGCCATGTGTCTAACATCCAACAGCTCTGTAATGTCATTATGGAGGCGTGGAAGAAGATCTCAGCAACAACCAGTGCAGCTTTCCAAGTTTCATCTTTATAGTAATATACTAAAATGTTAGCTGAGAGTGGTACTCACTTATATTCTATCTATCTATCTATCTATCTATCTATCTATCTATCTATCTATCTATCTATCTATCTATCTATCTATCTATCTCTCTCTCTCTCTCTCTCTCTCTCTATATATATATATATATATATATATATATATATATATATATATATATATATATATATATATATACAAACTCACTCACTTACTTACTCAGTCACTCACTCAACAAACTAGCTAGCTAACAAAATCACTTACATACTGACCCAATAACTAACTAACTAACCAACTAACTAACTTGACAAACTAGCTAGTTCCCAAACAACCAACCATCCAACCAACTAACTCACTCACAAACTAGCTAGCTAACATACTAACCTACTAAATAGCTACCTAACCAACTAACTAAATGACTAACTAGCTACCTATCTAATCACAAACTAAACTTAATTAACAACCTAACTAGATCACTAAATAGCTAACTACCTAACCTAACAAATAAATGCTATACTGAACAAAAAAAAAAGCAATAAATTAAAAAGTACTTGTTTTGCACTGAGACAATCAGTTACTTAGTAACCCTAATGCAATGAACTAGTATTAATAACTTTATTATTGTTACACTGTTCATCAGTTTGGCACTTTATAAACAACACCTGATAATGCATTAATACCCTCACATTAAAATAGAAATTCAGTTTTATTTGTTACACATAGTACAACCATACACAATACGACATGCAGTGTAACGCTGATTATTACAGGTCTTAGAGATCAAATGAAATTAAAAATAAATAGTAATAAAATCAATCAGTCAATAAAAACTACACCTACTACTGTGATTAATACTAATAAAATAAGTAAATGGAAAAATTTTCAGGATTGGAATTTTGTACTCTGTTGAATATTTATATGAACTAGTAGTAATAGTTTTGTCCCCTCATACAATAGATATTTTTATTTTGCAGGTTTACATTTTATATGTAAAAACATGAACGATGACTAAAACCTTGTTTATTGGGAAAATGTCGTGTTTATTTTCATATTATGATAAATCACTTGTGTATCTTTGGGACAAAACGGAATAATTGTAAACGTAAATGTAACCCTATTCCTGCTGTCACTTAGCAGTTAAGGCTGAGGTTTTTGTTTTTTATGTGTGTGTGTGTGTGTGTGTGTGTGTGTGTGTGTGTGTGTAAACTGCTGCCTCTACTTTATTATTGGCTACACTTCGTAAACCAAAGTTTTATAAAATTTTATAGGGGTTGACATCACAAAAGAAAAAAGAGGAAAGAAAAGAAATTAAGGGAAGATAGAGAGAGAGGTGGAGGATAAGGAAAGAAAAGAAAGATAGCGGGTAGATAAACTTCTAGTGTCTGACACTGAAATTATTAGGATCAATAACCAAAGTAGACTGTACTTTACCTCTCAACAAAGATTCCAGCCTGTACGGCATGAACGATGCTGCGAAACCGCGGCTTCTCCTCAGGCCTCCGTCGCACAACGCCCATCTTTCGAGTGAAAGTAGACGCCAGCCAGTCTCGCACCTCCATAGGCACGGAGTCCGCCTGGATATCGCTGAGCTCATCCTCAGTATCCAGCAGGCGTCTAGGGGGGAAGAGTCATTTTTAACAATGTTATTGACATTAAAGAAAATTCATGAAAGTTAACAGTCACCAATTAGCATTGCAGAGATATACATGGTACCTTTCCTTGTTACATTCTTCCATTTAATTAAGACTTTATTTAAATCCCAAGGTTCTGGGTCTAAAACAAGACTGTGTTATATGCTGTATGAAAAAAGAAATGTGTGGACACCTGACTATAAGATTCATATGTGCTTTTGTGAACATCCTATTCATTGTTAATGCTAGCTGGCTGGCTAAAATTGGCGAAACTGACATGATTTTTGAGTGAGTTTAAATCATAGTTATACTTTTTCTCATTTATATCTTTTGTGTTAATGCTAGCTAGCTAGCTAGTGAAAATAAGATACCGTGTGAATACCTGAGAGGAATATTAAGTCATATTCATAGTTTTTATCGTTTTGGCAAAAGATAAGCTAACTTGACAGGATCTCAGAGACGTCTTAGTCATCATTTTTATATTTAGTGTTAATGCTAGCTAGCTAGCTAGTGAAAATAAGGTAACGTGTGAATACCTGAGAGGAATATTAAGTCATATTCATAGTTTTTATCGTTTTGGCAAAAGATAAGCTAACTTGACAGGATCTCAGAGACGTCTTAGTCATCATTTTTATATTTAGTGTTAATGCTAGCTAGCTAGCTAGTGAAAATAAGGTAACGTGTGAATACCTGAGAGGAATTTAAAGTCATATTCATAGTTTTTATCGTTTTGGCAAAAGATAAGCTAACTTGACAGAGAAGTCTTAGTCATAATTTTTATATTTAGTGTTGATGCTGTGCACGTCAAGATTCTTACAGATAGTAAAGTTTTTGTATATTTTGACCTGTCGGTGCTTTTGCTATGATATTTACCTTACAACAGTGTTTATTCCTGAGATGGTCTTACATTTCTGTGTGTTGGTGACCATTTCTGCACTAGAAGAACGACATGCTTTATACTGTTTACTGCACACTACAACATTACATCAATAATAACTCGATAACGCTCCATGCCCGGGGGACATCGTTTGTTAGCTGGGCTTGTGTCTGAGTCAAACTGTAGCGTGAAAACGAGCATTTTAGATGACTGGAGGGCTGTGACTCAAACCAAAATGAGTAAAGTGGGATGGATATTAAGGAAAGAAACGATAGGGGTGGAGGCAGTGGTAGAAAATTGGTTAGAGAACGATGAGATTGGCAGTAAAAATGACGATTTTGTAAATAAGGAGCGAAGTGAGGGACATAGTAATTCGTGCAGTGATAGAGAGTAAAGTACAATAGATGAAGGAGAAAGAAGACCAATGTAATAAGGTAATAAGAGTGAAAAAGGAAAAGATGAATACTAAATAAAAAGATATCATGAAAATCTATCGATCGATCGATCGATCGATCGATCGATCGATCGATCTATCTATCTATCTATCTATCTATCTATCTATCTATCTATCTATCTATCTATCTATCTATCTATCTATACAGTATGCATAATTAGATATAGCTACTGTGGTCTGGCTTGGTTCAGCTTTATTATTCATGGGGTTCTGATCGCATCTCTATCTTGCAATATTTACTTTACTGATAATTAGATATATTTAAATGTAGAAGGGATGTTTATTAAGGACATATGAATCATATAATAAGGTGCCCAAAAGCACACTCCAACATATAGTGTAACATCTTTCCAGAAGATAGGTAGAATGACTCAAAAAGCACATATGAATCTTTTTTGTATGAAACTTTTTGTCCATATAGTGTACATAAAACTTGATTTATAAGAATAAATTATTCAGAAATGACTTAGACCATAAATTATATATATTTAGCTTCCACTCCACTTCTGGATGGAGGAATAGCAGTCGTAGTGTTCTAGATTATGTGTAGATTCAGATGTGAATGGACTATTGAGAAGGGAAGAAGAGATCTCGGACTCACCTCGTTTCATCAATGTAGACCGCTTCCAGCACTGAGGCGGCATATTCAATGTTCTTCCTGAGATCCACAACATTCACCTCGCCCTTATCCAGCTGCTTCACTAGACATCTCAGCCTGCAGGAGACAGAGATCAGATCCAGATCAGACTTATACATAAAAGCAGATCAGAGCCTATATTCAGGTCAGACTTATTTAACTTGATTGGAGCATACATTCAGATCAGATTTATATTACATGATTAGAGCTTATGTCCAGATTAGACTCATATGACTAAATCAGACACATACCGTAGCTCAAAGTTTGAACTCATATAACTTAAAAAGAATATATTTAGATTAGACTTAAATAATTAGATGCCATAATTAACCAGATAAACATATACCCTAATTAGTCTGATTAGAGCAAAATACAACTTTAGTTAAGACGCATAGATCCAGACCGGATGTACATAACTAGAAAATAATTATTTATATCTTAGATTTAACTAATTCAAATGTACAGATCAGATCCGGATCAGACATCAAACTAGACTGCATGCATATGAGTGGTAGCTCAGTGGTTAAGGTGCTGGGTTCAAACCCCGGTATCGCCAAGCTGCCACCTTTTGGGCCCTTAACCCTTTGTACTCCAGGGGCGCCTTATCATGGCTGACCCTGCGCTCTGACCCCAGCTTCTAAGCAATATGCGAAGAACAAATTTCACTGTGCTGTAATGTATATGTGACAAATAAATGCTTTTTAAATCAGATTCATATAGCATCTGCATCAAGCAAACTCAGATCAGACTCCATTCACAATATATAGGTATATATGCACAAGAGTTCAAACTTATAACCCAATCAAACTTTAACTACATCCAGATCAGACTCTATTTACAACTGGTTGAACAATTGTGCCAGCTGTGAACGAGTGGAGGGCGGAGCCGGACTGAAACAGAGCGCACTGATTAGTCTCATCAACTGCAGGAGTTTCTTGCCGCTCATTCTGCCCACCACTTGTTTACCGCTGGCACAACAATTTACACATAAGGGTTTTATATATATATATATATATATATATATATATATATATATATATATATATATATATATATATATATATATATATATATATATATTGTACAGACCAGACTCATAGTACCAATTCAGAAAATGAATACAAAATCACACAATGAGATTAGACTCACACTCAAACATATCAGATGCACATACAACCCCCCCCCCCCCACACACACACACACACACACACACACACACACACACACACACACACACAGATCCAGTGATTAATTTCCTGATTTGACTATATGATATGAACTATCTGACTGATATGACTCCGTTTCAGACTCGTATATCCATATCGTATTTCCTACACAAGCTTTTACACACATCTGATGCAAACTAACATGCAGATCAGACATAATCACATGTACTGTCATATATTGACCTCACACACACAAATTAATATTTAAATCATATTCATACACAACAAAATGAATTTTATGCTACAGAAAGTTAACAAAAAGAAAGTCCGGTGATTTAGCCTACACCACTCCATACTTGCAACACAAATCTGCAAGAACAGCCAGTGTTTCAATCAATCCCACGCTTAAGTGATTAGACTTGGCTTATTGTTCATGAGCTGCTGGGATTCTGAGACTTTCTGTCAGAAACTCTGATCTATCCAAGGTATAAAAGACTCGACCCACTTTGTGTCGGCGGCAAGCCGAGCATAAAACAGCACTTCTGAACTCAATAAAGCGACGAAAAGGGATTTTTTTTGTAGATCTTAGTCTTTCCTGTCATCATTATAAAAACAACAGGCATGTGATGGTGCACCAAACAGAGCTCCATGTGGCCACTCGCATCTGTGTTGAGTACATGAAGGGTTTTTGCTTTAAAATCTGCCACGGTTCAAATGCACCATTCGGTGTGTGTGTCTGTGTGTGTGTGTGTGTATGTGTGTGTAGGTGTCTGATTAGCATTCGCCCGTGTTAAACCCAGCAATCCTTAATGCAACACTGTGAGTCCTCATGGAAGTTTCGCAGCAGCAGAATCAGCGTGGGATCCTGACACCTGGCTTACAGATACCACTTAGCAGAATCTCTCTCTCTCTCTGAAGCAGATTCGGAAGAACATATCTTGGAATGAATTTCCAAAAACAAAATAGTTATACAATTTTTAATGGATTGTCAGTGCAATGTGTCTTTAATTTCTTTTTTTTTTTTTTTTTTTATCATCCTAAGCACTGACATAACATTATACAGTATTAGGTACACACTGTAGAGAAGTGTATTCTATCTGTAACTATGCCCAACAAATGTATCAGCCCTCCTACGCCTCATCCATCAATGGAAAAAGACCAACATGTGACAGCAGGTATTGATTTTATTGGACAGGTCATCTCAATGTAGGCAGAGAATGTGGTGAAGCTATGAGTGTGTCTTGTGCAGTAGTGTTACTTGAGCTTTTAAACACATGTACCATCAAAAAACTAAACCCAGTAAGACCAGAGGTGTAAAGAGTTCCTAAAAGTCATACTTAAGTAAAAATATAGAAACCTCACTGCATTACAAGTTTAAAGTCACCAATTCCAACATGGCTTCAGGAAAGTCTTCAAGTATCTGATTTGAACAGTACTTGATTATTTGACTTATATTGAATGCAGAATGCACAAGTCCTCAACACCAATACATTTTAGTGAAAAGCTAAAAACAGTTAATTTGTGAGAATTATTCCTATAATACAAATCATATTCTACACTTTAACACTGCAGTAACCCAAGATCAACACAACATCCTCTTCAACATGCCAGATTTAAAAACACAGTAGTAAGACAAAGTATTAAAGCAATCTTTCAAAAAGGGATCTTCAATTCACAAATGCAATTATAGTATCATGTCATTAATCAGAAGAACCATTAGTTTTCAATGGAGAAAATAAAATGGCTATGGCCATTTCGCCTGATGATGATTTTCACCAGATCTCCTCTTCTGCAGAATAAATAAGCCATGGCAAATAAGGCTGTTGTGCAAAATGTAATGGTAAAGGTCACGGTCAAGTAAAATAGACTGGAGTAAAAAGTACATATATTACATCATAAATGTAGTCTAGTAGAGAGTTGCTTATATCTTTGCTATTTCTCAGTAAAACTACAAAGTAACCAAAAAGTACAACAACGAAGTACATTTACTTAAATACTTTACACCAGAGATGGCAAAAGTACACACATCCTTCACTCAAGTAGAAGTACAGATACTCATGTTTTGAATCTGAGTAAATTTTTTCACTCAAGTTAAAGTAAAGAATTTTGGGATGTTTGGGATTTTGACATGTACTTAAGTAAAAAGTGGTCATTACTACTACCTGTTTTAGTGTCATGCTGGTAACTGGACCTCATGTTAGATAAATAATGAAATACAAAAGATTTTAAATTTTGCTGCTTAATGAATGTATACATGCTGAATAACTCCACATAGAACATAAGCAGACACAAGTTTACATTGTGGACTTCCTCTTTTTCATCCACATTAGCCCCATACTTTTGTTGCCTTCTGCCTTGCTTGTTGTTTGCTTTGTAGGCTAGCAAGCATATGTCTGTGGTAGCCAGGAAATGATGCACCAGTTAGGTTGAAAAAGCCTCGCAATGACAAGAAATAGGTTAATGGGTTAAAAAAAACATGCAATGAGAAGAAAAAACATTGATCATATCACCAAATAGATTAAAACTAAAGTGCTGGTTTGAAAATGCACTATATATATATATATATATATATATATATATATATATATATATATATATATATATATATAAATACAGTGGAACCCGGTTATCTCGCCCTCGGTTACCTCGACAACCCTATTAAGTCGACGTTTTTGAAGTGGAACCGCCAAATTCTCGCTTTTTCTAAGCATTTTTTATCGGTTATGTCGATAACCCTGATATCTCGAGCACAAGGGGGGAAAAATTGCCATTTAACGTCGGTTATCTCGGTGCAGCCGCAGAAGAACTCGCAGAAGTGGCGGAAAAATAAAGCCTTACAGCTGCTACAGGTGTTGTATTGTATACTGGTGAATCTCTGCTGTTAGTTAGTGCTAGTGTTCGTAGTGTTCGTAGTGTTAGTAGGGGCGCGGCGCGGCTTTGGGAAGAAAAAAGCAGCCGGTGAGAGAGTGCCGGTGGGAAGACACGTACCAGGATACACATGAGCGATAACAACGACCGCCGTGAACCAACATATACCAACAATAACAAACAGTGAGAGTGTGGAAGTTTAGATAGGAGCTGGTGGTGATGATAAACGAGCACCATATGTGCGTGATTGAAGCCGGGAGCTTCAGAGAAAGCGGCCGAGAAAACACCTGACACGCTGAAGGGGGCTGAAGGGGGCGTGGCAGGTGGATTCATGACAGATAAACATGTACAGTATGTATTTTTATAGCATGCCTTCATCAAACAAATTGCGGCAACGCTGTTGTGTAAAAAAACCTTCAAAAACACGTGCATGTACATTCTCAACACACATCATGTACATAAAGAAATTTCAAGCACGTTAATATATTGCCGCCATTTTGATTTTCGTTTATCTCGATCATCGGTTACCTCGATGCTTTTTGGCAACCCCCTAGGACATCGACATAACCGGGTTCCACTGTATATATATATATATATATATATATATATATATATATATATATATATATATATATATATATATATATATATATATGTTTTGTTATATGTGTTTTGGGAATACGTCGACAAAGCGACATCAGAATTTAGTCTGGCCTTTTACTCCTCTATATCCTGTTTTTTATATATATATATATATATATATATATATATATATATATATATATATATATATATATATATATATATATATATTCACAAATATGCACATGACTAAAGAAACACAGGCAAGCTCCACAACTGATGCTAACAACATTAAAACAGGGTAAAGTATAGCAGTTATATAAAAAAAATAACACGCTGTTGTCTTGATAAAATCTTAAGAGGCTTAGGTGGCTTGTAGAACAACAGGATATAGAGGAGTAAAAGGCCAGACTAAATTCTGATGTCGCTGTCGAGAACGGTTCCGTGCTGTCAGTTTGAAAGAACGTGTTTTTGTCGACGTATTCCCAAAGCATCAGCTCCCAGAAGACAGACAGTGGCGACTGAATATGAAATGGCTCTTCAAAGTCAAGTGTGGCAATTTTGTCAAATTACAGCTCGACACAGTGAATCAAGGCCCTGCCGTTTTGATAATGCCACGTAATTGCAGAGTAGACAAAAGCCAGCATCTGGGATTGGAAAGAGATGCTTGCAGGAAAATGTTCATGTCGGTCCTTTGTGAAAATCTGTTTGTAGAATCCGACTGAGAAATTTCTTTCTGGACTATAAAAAGTTTCTAGTTCAAGGTGGAAAAGCATAAAGATGCAGAAATTAAAGGTGCTTCATCAAAAGCATGAAAGAGTTTTCAGGAGGTTTCAACTTTTTGTTTATTTGCTTACACTATATTCCACTACACCCTGACCAGGCATAACTTTATGTGCACCAATCAGGCATAACATAATAACCACCTGCCTAATATTGTGTTGGTGCCCATTTTCTGCCAAAACAGTTCTGACCCTTTGAACATTAACAGCATTTACTTCATAGGTAGTTTGAGCTACAGAAGCTTGTCTATTGGATCAGACCACACGGACCAGCCTTTGCATCAATGAACCTTTGGCCGCCCATGACCCTGTCGCTGGTTCACCACTGTTCCTTTCTTGGAGCACTTTTGATAGATACTGACCACTGCAGGAACCTCCAGACCAGAAACATCCCACAAGAGCTGCAGCGGTGGAGATGTTCTGACCCAGTCATCTAGACATCACAATTTGGTCCTCGTCAAACTCACTCAAATCCTTTCACTTGCCCATTTTTCCTGCTAAAAAAATCCACCCACTAACAGATGCCACCATGAAGAGATATTCACTTCACCGTTTAAAATATTATGTCATACGTCTATGCCTGGAACGCCACCTGGGGAGTTCTTTTTAAGATTTAACCCGTTTCTTTTAAATTAGCAGACAGGACACATCATGACGTCCTAACTGGTAATGAGGCTGAAATTTGCACTCAGACCATCACCATTCTTATAAATGGCTTTACAGCAAATGCTCATTTTGCATCACTCCACTGCTCCCTTATAACTAATGGTAAGGGGTTCTAAACGAGCTTGTGCTGGTTCCAAACAATTGCCGACACCTCAGGGTTTTCCCGTTACTTTGCACCACCCTGTAGTAGCTATAAACAGCCATTCCCTCACCAGCACTCTCTATTTTTTGTAATTCTTTTCAATAATTGAGACCAAATCATTGCAAAATTCAAACACTAAAATCATCTTGCAAAAATGAGAAATAAATGCACAAGTTTTCTCTTCTTTTTTTTTTATGCGTGCAATAAACATGTGTGCAACGATGTAAACAGAAATTGAATGAGCTCATAAAAAAAAATAAAAATAAATAAATAAATAATTATTATATAAACTGCAGCAGAAACTAATGAAGTTAAGATTAGTTGTTTGTAAGAAGCCAGGCTTTCTGGACGTTGGGTTTTTTTAGTATACGAGTAAATTAGAATACAATTATAGAAGCTATCAAAAGAAAGGCATGGAAGTGAGATCCAGCAGTAAAGTCGAAAATTACAAGATGAATAAGATAAAAAAAAAAAAAAATGGTTTTAACAAGAAAGGACCATTAAACTTTGCTAGATTTGGAGTGGCTATTAAAAGCACTATCTTATAAAAAGTTCTTCAAGAATGAGGTTTTAAAATTCACAAACAAATTCTCAGTAACACCCAGAGAATCCCATTTCTGTAGGGTTCTATATAAAGAGGCAAATACTCCTCCACAGAGTTCCACAGTGTGTAGATGGAGAATGTGGGTAGCAGTTGACATAAATTGGTGAAGAATGCAGGCAGCAGTACCGCCATTTATTTTTTTGAGAAACATAAAGCTATAATCCAACATTTAATAGGTGAAAAAAAAAAAGCATTAATCCATACACCATTTGGTAAAGCATTTCAAACCACAATTCACCTATATATCTTGCTGGAGCACAATCGATTTCCTACAACAGTGCAGAGAAAAGCAATAAAAGAAAACATGTAGTGTAGCATTTGTACATACTAAAGTATGAGTGCGATAGTCTGGCTAATGATTTTAAAGAGTCTACTCAGCATTTAAACACTGTTCAGCTATTTTCCTACAGTGTTTTCATATACAAATTGCTCGGCGCCCACACTATTGTTTTCAATTGTTTTCCAAAAGTTGCTCATCCACAGTGAAACATCTGAAAATGCTTCGACCTGCATCATTTCTGCCTGCCGTTTATTTACTTTCCGGCTCTTAAAACTTCACGGCAATGTCTAGAAAAAGACACATCACATGACAAAACATACAACATTGTTTTCAAAAGCCTCCTGAAGGAATGGTCAACATTTGAATAGGATATATTTACATTTTACACATAAGGGTTTGATATAATACACTGACCTTCAAAAAAAATATATAAAGGCCACCTGGATTTAACTAAGCAAAGTAAAATTATCCAATGGGTAAGAGCCTCCCATTGGATAATTACTGCATGGATGATTATATTTCAGCTGGCAACAAGTTATTTAACCCAAACCGATGCAGTAAGCATCTTCTCAATTCTTAAAAAACATGTTGGAAGACACATCCTGTGGTCGTGGAAAAGATGTTAATCTGTTTCAGAAGGGTCAAATTATTGGCATGCATCAAGCAAAGTAAACATCTAAGGAGATCGCTGGAACTACCAAAATTTGGTTAAGAACTGTCCAACGCATTATTAAAAACTGGAAGGATAGTGGGGAATCATTATCTTCGAGGAAGAAATGTGGTTGGAAAATAAATCTTGAATGATCGTGATCGACGATCACTTAAACGTTTGGTGAAATCAAATCTTAAAAAAAACAACAGTAGATCTCAAAACTATGATTAGAAGTAAAAGTAAGAGCATTTCCACATGCACAATGCGAAGGGAACTCAAGGGATTGGGACTAAACAGCTGTGTAGCCGTAAAAAAAAAAACACTTATTACTGAGGCTAATCAGAAAAAAAGCTTCAATTTGCTGGGAAGCATAAAGATTGGACTCTGAAGCAATGGAAGAAGGTCATGTTGTCTGATGAGTCCCGATTTACCCTGTTCCAGAGTGATGGGTAAATCATCATGGTAAGAAGAGAGGGGGATGAACTGATGCACCCCTCATGCCTAGTGCCACTCGTACAAGCCTGTGGGGGCAGCGCTATGATCCGGGGATGCTGCAGTTGGTCAGGTCTCGGTTCAGCAACGTTATGTGCCCAAAGAATGAGGTCAGCTGACTACCTGAATATACCTAATGACCAGGTTACGCCATCAATGGATTTTTTTCTTTCTTCCCTGATGGCACAGGCATATTCCAAGATGACAATGGCAGGATTCAATGGGCTCAAATTGTGAAAGACTGATTCAAGGGAGCATGAGATATAATTTTCACACATGGATTGGCCACCACAGAGTCCAGCCCTTAACCCCATTGAGTATCATTAGGATGTGCTGGAGAAGACTTTGTGGTTTCGACTTAATACAAAATCTTGGTGAAAAATTACTGCAACTCTGGATGAGAATAAATGTTGTGACATTGCAGAACCTTATCGAAACAGTGCCACTGCGAATGACCTTTTTTCGGACAGGCAGTGTATTCTGGACATACAGTATAGACATCTTATAAACCCTAAAGTTACCTTATCATAGTCCTCTTCCAATAAGCATAAAGGTCCTCAGAACCCCCATTAAAGACAATGACTGGGACGTGAACCTTATCCCTACATGCAGAGCCAGTATCTAAGCTACAATGCCTAAACTTTCAGTGGACATTCCCAGCTGAATGGACTTGATAACAAGATTAATCTCTAAAGCGTCTACATCTATGGTTACCGCTTGCTATTTTTACTTACTTTACTTACGTGTCCAGCTTGTATGTGCTGTGTGTTGCTGTACTGATAGATGGGGCCTATCAGTTCATGCTGAGTGACAAAAGAAAAGGTCAGTAACTCGATAAGGAGATTTGGGAGCAAGTGACGTTATGTTTGCTTCATTATAAAGGCCCCTCAAGCCTCTTTGACAAGCTAATTGCTTTGGGGAGTGGGTGTGGAGGTGAGGTTACTGGCCCAAAATTCTGTCTGAATAACACTCCAGAACTGACAACACATAGACAGGTGCCACAGGGTGTATTACTATTACAGTGAATCTACGGAAAGGTTGATGATGATGATCATGAATGATAAAGCAACGTATTGTGAGGAAATGGAAACTTTTATCTGATTTTAAAGTCACGGAAATTCAAAATTGTACATTGTTTGGTAATAGTACAAATGAACATACTTGAGTTCTATGCTACAGTATATGGTAAGGATCGTGAAATTCACCGATTTGCATCAGTGAATAGGCATAGAAATTGTAGACATAAAACGAGGTAATGCATTGATTAAAAAAGTGTTCATTGGAGTTGGCATTTGTATCACAATGTTCAGTAAACCAAGTGTTGTGATCTTCTGAGCGCCTTGTGGGTGTCCTTACTGTAGTGGTTGTTAACCAATTGGCAGAACAAAGCCAAAAACCAACATATGCAAGCGAGGTGGGAAAAGTGAAGCTAGAGTATAACACCATTGATATATATATATATATAATTATTAGTAGAGGCTCTATATTTTTTTATTTAAAAAAATGACCGATAATTTGTGACCAGAATATTATTTGTAGATTGAGCTCTCCTCACTAAACTGTTTCCCAAGCGCACAACTGCTGTTATGTGAATGTGACGTATCACAACACAGAAGAGGGGGATTTTGGACATGGCATAAATAAACTACTGGGAATACTTGATGAAAGAGCAAGGTTCAGTATTTCAAACATTTTGAGGCTGATAAAACCATTTTTATACTTTTGCTATTTGAATTTTTCTTTTGTATGTTTTTCAAGATGACAGAAATTGTAAACCACAGGATGGCTGCGTTTGAGGGCTTTCCTTTGTTTATTTGAGAGGACCCAACCAAGCTATTCAAGAAATGTAAAGTATGCATCAAAAATTCAAAAAAGCTCAAAGTAGAGGTGTCCAAACCTGCTTCTGCAAGGCCAGTGTCCTGCAGAGTTTAGCTCCAGCTTACGTGGAAATTTTAGTAATAAGGAAGACTTTGATTAGCTGGTTTAGATGTTAATTGGAGTTAAAGCTAAACTCTGCAGCACATTGGCCCTCTAAGTGCAGGACTGGACACCCCTAGCTTTTAATGGTTTCCCATTTTGTTGTTTTCAGCTTATTTACTTGTTCCACATTTGTGTTTGTCATTTTTTTAACATGTTGTCTATTTAATTGTTGTCACTTTTACGCATTGATTTTACAATGTACAATTATAAAGTTGGAAACTAGTCTAATGCATAGCTTGTTTATGTTTCTATGCTATTTAATACGTTCTTATTTAGTTGTCACAGAAAACTCAAGATGAGACCAAGGGCTCTCTATTGGAATTCTCTATGTTTTGGAAGATAAAACACAAAACAACATCACTAGTGATCCAGAACATTCCGGTTGTACTGGAGGGGGTTGCTGTTTTAGAAGATTTTCCAGGTCTCACTACCACTTTAGCCTTTTCTATGCATTCAACTTTTCATATCCTATAAGACTAAAGTACACTTTTGATACCATTCAGAATGTGTTCATGGAGCGTGGGTCTGGGTGCACCCAATGTTTACTTTCCTTTAAAAAGTAAGTAAAGTAAAGTAAGTAAAACTAGAAGGATGTAGTGACGCACCTTTGTGTATGTTTTGGTACAGTTTAAATGCATGTGCATGTTCTTTCATTTTAAAAACAAAGTTTTGTTGCTGAACCATTATTAAAACCAATGTTTTCATTTGTTTAAGAATTTTGAATTGATATATTTTTTAGTTTACGTTTATGATGACATTGTTTTAAACAAAATTGTAGCTGTCTTTTAGTTGATTTAAAGTGTGTAAAATGCAGTGCCATTTTGATTTACATTTAAACACATTGTGTACTTTCAATAAAAAAAAACCTGATATAGCAATGTTTGTGTTTTTCATTTATAAATATTTAAAACTATTATTCTAACTTGTAATCCTTAATCTTGCTATTTTTTTGTATTTATTTAGTAAACAGAAAGAATTGAAATTAATTGAAAAGAAACCCAGATCAGTTTTGTCTCAGTGTTTTCATTCTGACTGCTGCTTTAACTCTAATTCTAATCAATGGTCAAAATACAGCAACATTGTTTGTCCATGCAGAAAGATAATGGAATAAGTATGTTGATAGCTAAAAGAGCTAACTCGCATTGGTGAGCTGAGATGAATGATTTGAATTACTGAAAAGAGATGAAATTCACATCAGTATTAACAATGAC
The DNA here is from genome assembly GCF_946808225.1 of Silurus aristotelis. NCBI lineage: Eukaryota > Metazoa > Chordata > Actinopteri > Siluriformes > Siluridae > Silurus > Silurus aristotelis. The sequence goes on from NC_139576.1 coordinate 7,875,541, forward strand.
AACAGAAGGAGATGCTCCATAGTGATACATCCAAGTGTAGAAACAAGATCATGTACATATAGTTTTGTGTTTAAGCACCAGTCAATACTCTCTCTGCTCCCTCTCCAGCTGAGGTTCTTATCACAGTTCATATGAAGGTCATCGGTGTGTGTGTGTGTGTGTGTGTGTGTTTGTGTGTGTGTGTGTGTGTGTGTGTGTGTGTGTGTGTGTGTGTGTGTGTGTGTGTGTGTGTTTGTGTGTGTGTGTGTGTGTGTGTGTGTGTGTGTGTGTGTGTGTGTGTGTGTGTGTGTGTGTGTGCGTGCATGTGTCTGTTTTGCGAATTTTCTCACACTAGACAAAGCTGCGTTCCTGATGTCTGTAATACCTCCAGATGATGTATTAACCACAGAGTGTGTGTTTGAAAGCGTGCCGTAAACACAACACATGAGGCAATCTTATTAAGCGCTGGCAGAGCTAAACAATCCTTTGCAATGCTTTGTGGGATTGGACAAAGCCTCTAAAACATGGTGGGACTCTGGTGGAAACCAAAATAAGGTAAAGATAGATGTTTGCAACGGGATATATGTGAACGTCCTTTACACACACACACACACACACAGACACACACACACACACACACACACACACACACACACACATATATACATATACATGCAGTGCTTCATTTAGGACCTCACAGAAACAAAAACAAGAGCAAGGCTGTCCGATTTTAGCCGCATCCGGAACCTTTCAGGCCACAGAGGGGTGATCAGCGCTATCCTCACAGCGGGGCACATCCTATGGGAACGTCCCAGCTTTCCATACTACTTTTTCCAAATCTAGAATGGCAAAGGCTTTTCATAGCTTTCCAGATAAACACCTAACACTTCTGTGAGAGCTACTGTTTTCCTGAGAAAGTCTTTCAACTCGGTTTGCAAAAAATGTGTCTGTAAATGGCTTCTTGTGAACCTTTTCTACTAACAGTTCAAGTTGATTTTGGATTTTTGGTCATAGTGTTGTTTATAGTGTCGGCCTAAAAGGCTGTTGGAACTGTGGTGTTCGGTTAACAGAAAATACCATGTAATGGAAAAAATATCATTATAATGTTGTTTTGATATGTCTTTTAAGTGTTTTTTTTCCAAATAACTTTTAAATCAAACAAAACATGTGACCACACAGCACTTCAGTTCCCCTAATATCTAAACAGTTACTAACAGACTTTCTATATGATTTATTAAATTTGCAGGAATGAAGTAAAGCGGAAAGAAGTTTAACGTCTCTGTAAAAAGGTTGAGAGCCATGATTTGATCCTGTATGTTGACGCATTTCCTTCAAAACATTTATAGCGATGGCATGCTAAAGTCTGTCACTGAACAGCCAATACCAGTGACCCCACTCCCTTCTTCTTTCCAGACTTGTTTAATTCATCCTGATGCCATACTTCTGGGTTCTCTTCAATTAGAAATCACTCGCTGCTGCTGAGGATGGTTTTACATGTTCAGTCTGATGACCATGAAGATAAAGATGGATTTACACTGTGATTGATACCAAAATGTATGCTACAATGGATTGGGGCAACAAGCGTCAAAAACAGTTTTGCATTCAGTGAGCAATGATGGAATCAGTAAAAGATTATATAACTATAATAAATAGGTATTTGGTGCCATCCAGTTGAAGATGGGTTCTCTTTAGAGTCAGGTTCCTCTCTAGGTTTCATCATCATACCAGCTCAGGGAGCTTTATTTGCCACTTAAACCATGGCTTGCTCATTAGGGATAAATGTATAGACGAAAATTTTTAATGATGTTTAAATGTATGTTCATAATCTATTATATATTTCTATGAAGCTGCTTTGTGGCAATTTCCATTGTTATACTTGCTATACAAATATTACTGAATTAAGCCATAATGAATCTGAGCAAATAGTTTTTGGTATTTTTGTATTTTTTTTTTTTTACAATTCAGTCAACTTTAACAAGGATAATTTATTTATTTATTTATTTGTTTGTTTATTTTTACATTTTTTGGCATTTGGCAGACGTCCTTATCCAGAGCGACTTACAACTGAGCAGGAGAGGGTTAAGAGCCTTACTCAAGGGCCCAGCAGTGGCAGCTTGGTGGTGATGGGATATATATTTGGGAGAATAAGATGCTGTGATTTAGTACTTTTTTCTTTCTGCTTGTACATGTTCACAAGAAGATTGTCCAGCAGTGGTGGTCATGGAGACCCAAATGGCTATCACTGCATCTAATTAGCAGATAAAATAATATTTCTTACTCTTAATGATGTCTAAGCTCCTACAGTGCTGAAAATATGATCATTTTCTCAATTCTGAGGTACTGCCATACAGTTTCTATGGAGTCCCAAGCTGGTAAAACACACTTTTGAAAAAACTGTACAGCCATATGTGTTTCTTCACCAAATTGTTATCACAAAGTTGGAGGCACGCAATTGTATAGGATGTATTTGTATGTGGTGGCATTAAATTTTCCCTTGAATTGAATTTAGAGCCTGTTCAAACCTGTTCTGAAATGACATTGCCCCTGTGCACAAAGTAAGCTCAGTGAAGATTCTTACATGTTTGGATTGGAAGATCTTAAATAGCCTCCTATGTAGCTCTGACCTCAACCCTATTGAACACTTTATAGGTGAATTGAAACACTGACTGCACCCCATCAATATTTAACATTACTAATGCTTTTGTGGATTAATGAGCACAAATTTCCACAATGTTGTCTCGGATTTTCATAGCACAATCTTGACTGGTAAATATCAATTGAGGAAAATGTAAATGCTTTTTTGCCTAATTCTGAAAAGTTTTTTTTATTTTTTGTTAGTTTGTATTTTTATTTGTTTAGTAAAAACCCGACTGGCATTTGGAAATGGCCTTATCATAAAGCATCATCTAATAATTTTTCTGGTTGCACAAGCATGGAGAAGATGCTTAACCTCGAGAATGTTCCCATGAGCCTGCTCTGACGTTTTTCTACATAAAAGTCTTCCGAAGAGGCTCGTTGCCGTCACTCAAAGCCCCTTGGGGACCGCACGAGCACTGCCAGGCCTTCACACGGCTCTACATTCCTTGAATTCACTCAGAGGAGTACACAGGAGCGTGTGATGTTTCCAGAGATGACTATCAGCTCCTTTTAGGCATGAAAAACAAGCAGTGGGAAATGGGCACTTGTATGTGATTTCGTGCCTCATTTATTTCCTAATCAAACAGATGTGTTTTTCTTTGCCTCACGTATCTCAGTGCAGACTTCTGTCAATAGGTCGGCAAATTTACACACATATTAGATAAGAAAAGAAATTCTCCACCAGGAACTAAATTTACTAGAAATTTAACTATTAAAAACTAATATATTTCAATTCAAAATATTCCCTAAGCTCCTGTTTGTGCTGTATTCTTGTTGCAATAAACAGTGTTATTCAGTTGAAGGGTTTAACACTTCATAGAAATCTAGATGTAAAAGTCAGTGATGAGCATTCTGGAGCTGACATCGGCAAAAAGAAACTTGCTAAGGTGGCATAATGGAAACTGTCCTCTTTAAACAAAAATATAAATCAATATATAAGAGTACTAGGGTTCCACAAAGGTTAAAGTTTCAAGGCTGTTTGTCATATACACTATATGGACCAAAGTTATGATTGGTATTTGCTTTTTGAACATCCTATTCCACTTCAGTCCCCATTTGCGATGATAGTAACCTTCACTCCTCTGCGATGATGTTCCACTAGATATTGGAGTGTGCTTGTGGAGATTCAGCTCATGCAGCCACAAGGGAGATAGAAAAAGCAGGGTTCTATAGTAGACCACTCAAGATCTTCTACTCCAACCCATGTAAATCATATCATCATTAAGCTTGCTTTGTGAACAGGGGTCTTGTCATGCTGGAACAGTTTTAAGTCTAGTTCAAGTGAAGAGAGAATTTAATGCTACCCCGTCCAAAGACATATTGTACAATTGTGTGCCAATTGCAATGGAAAAATCAGGTTTATTTATATATATATATATATTTATTAATTGTATGTTTGTCATTAGCTAAACCGCGATTAATCCCAACTTAATCACACATTTTTATCCGTTCTTAATGTACCTTTAAATGAGTAACCAACATGGGCATGGACAAATATTGATGCTTCATACATATGTATGTTTATTATTAGTTAAACAAAACTCAACATAGAGCATGAAGACGAAATATTCTTGTAAATGTTTTAAAGTAATTATGGTACTTTAAATTAAGTAAATCATCAGGACACCAAATGGAACTTTTATGTTTCCACACGGACGGTTTAAATTGCTGGATGTGTTCATCAGAATGAATTTTTGTGCTTTATTTGAGACGTGCCGCATCGGAAAAACAAATGTTTAGTTATTAATTTTTTTTTTTTGGATGGATGGATGGATAGATGGATGGATGGATGGATGGATGGATGGATGGATGGATGGATGGATAGATAGATAGATAGATAGATAGATAGATAGATAGATAGATAGATAGATAGATAGATAGACAGACAGACAGACAGACAGACAGACAGACAGACAGACAGACAGACAGACAGACAGATAGATAGATAGATAGATAGATAGATAGATAGATAGATAGATAGATAGTCCTTAGAACCAGAGTAAAGACAAACAGTACTAAGTGTGTTGAAAATGTTGATATTGCCCAGTGACACAATGAAGCTATGCCAATGCCTCAATAATTACATTAAGAGCTTGTGTATGTGAAATGTGAAAAAGCATGGATGTATTCAAAATCTTATTCGTTCATCTATTCATTCATTCATTCATTCATTTCTTTGTTTATTATTTTATCTTCATCATGGATGTAGTTGGCCATAAGAACAAAAAAAAAATTTTACTCTGTGAACTGGCATTGTAATACTTCTGACAAGTAGAAGTTTGCATTTAATTGAACAAAGCATTTTGAATACAAGTCCAAAATCTCACAGTGTGATTTGCAGTGGGGGTTTATTAGAAGCCGCACAGCTTTATGTATCATGTTCTGGTGCCTCCATAAGAGGTTGAAATAAAACAAAGCTTAAATTAATTCAAATCACGTAACCAGATAAGAAAGAGTACAAGCACATTCATAGCACGTGTGAAAGCACAATGGTGATGTCTATATTGTACTTTTTTTTCCTGTTGAACCTGTGTAGCTATATGGATGGGTCCTAGTCTTACAGGAAGTCTTTAAAAGACACTTGCAGTTCGTTAGTCTCTTTTCATATTCAGGGAGAAATTATTCAGAAACTGTTTATGGAATTGCAGGTCTTCAGGGCTTACATTTGGAATCATTAATTTTTGGTTCTCAGCTTTAGTGCCAAGTGACTTTATTGGTTGGTATAGTATACAGTAGGGCTGAGACGATTTCTCATGTAACTCGAGTAATTCAAACACAAAAAGATGCTTTGTTTAGACCATTTAACTAAACACGGAGCATTGTGTTTTCCCGTGGACCATTATTACTGATGCACCATCTGCTAAACGCTGGAGCACTGTGGACAGGTTAACACAGAAGACACTACAGAATGGAAAATGGCTGAACAGGAAGAAAGAAATTCAGGTCAGAGAAGATTCAGGTCAAAGAAACTAACAGAAAGTTTTTATATTTTTTTAAATATTTGCATTTGCATTTTGATGTAATATGGCAGTTAAATGCACTACATTGGTTTAGTTTTCACAAATCTTCTTGTATGCAATTTCAGCAATAAAAATTCTAGTTTTTCTAAAAGAGAAATCAAATTACTTACTTTAATAAAGAAAAAGTACTTTTTATCTGATTACTCGATTAATTGGAATAATCTTTAGTATACTCGATTACTAAAATGATTGACAGCTACAGCACAATTAAACAGTGAAACTAAGCAGTGTTCCTCCAAAGAGCCACATCAGACAACACAAAGTTACACAAGACAACACAGAACTAACTAGGACACGAATATATATATATTTATATTTTTTAAATATAATTAAATTTATATATAATAGTATATAAAGTGCACACTGTACAGTAAGGACAACAGAACAGTGAATTTCAGTGCAACATTGACCAGCACACTTATGGAATAAAGTATAGATAGCATTGGCCATATAATATTAAATACTGTATAAGTAAACATTTGAGATTTTTTACAGAAATTTGTAAGATTCATTGAGTATGTGTGTGCGCGTGTGCGTGTGTATGTGTGTGCATATCGGTCTAGACTTCTTATGGTAAAATGTCCGATGGCTTGAGAGAAGAATCTATCACACAGTCTGGCTGTGAGGCTTAAGCTTACAGGCTTTATATATAAAAATGTTTTAATGGTTGTTTAAGCTATTTTTAATGTTCTTGTGAAGCCCCTTCATTGGCAAATAACATTTGAAATTCATGTCAGTGTTTTCAGTAGCCTCAAATAACATCACTATTGCACAGTTATGTTTATTTTTACATGACATTCGAGGTTCCTTTGGTGCAGCAAGAATGTGGAACAGCAACAGATCTAGAAAGATCTAAAGGTCTTAGTTCACTCACTATTAAAAACATTTCCATAGAATTTATTTGGATAAATCTTATCCCTTTCAAGAAACTTACATAACTTTATATTATTATTACTTTTTGGTTGTAGGCCCTTACAGTGGCTCTTTGTCACAACCTTCCAGAATGACCTTCCAGAACCAAACCCTCTTTAATTACATAACGCAAACACAGTGACATTATAAAATGCTTCATATGCTACCACTTAAGTTAATGTTACATCCAATAGTCTTGTCATGGTGTTATATAAGTAGAGGTGGCTCTTTCCAAGAAGCAGCCAACAAAGATCTCAGAAACTGACCATGATCATTTCCAGTCCTCTTGATACTTGTCCAGCTTGCTCTTGCTCTCAAGATGTGTCATTCAGAGCACTCAAAACACACAACTACAGGTCCAAACACTCATAGTTGTGCCAAATAGGAAAGTGTGGCGGCCTGAAATGGCGAGAGAGCTCGATCCCTGCTGCTTTTATAAAGTCAAAAGTTTGTAGGAGTTTGTATTTCAGGCTCTTCTGTGTTCGGCTTCGCGGCGCCAACCGGTAAAAAAAAAAATTCATTTTGCAGCCTTCTGACATCCCCTCACTCTCAACCCTATACACACAGTCAGGTGGATTATTTCATATTGTAAACTCAGTTTTCAGCTCTGCACTTTCCAGGCTTTACCCGGAGCCCCTAAATGCATGACTTAAGTCTTGATAATCCTGTTTTGGCATACGAGCACTTCCCTAGATGTCTGTCCTTGCTGGAATAGCCCATTCTGCTTATCATCAAGTCATCCCAGAGTGTCCCAGTCACGCTCCCAAACCCCACAGAAACACTGTTCTCTTCAATCACTCTTCAGGTCTGGGTGCTTTTCAGAGCTGACTACATCATCTAAGGAATAATAGAAAGGACAGGCATGCTGGCTGTCGTGTTTAAATGACAGCCTTTGCATCATAATGTCACGAGTTTCTCCCACTCCACATCCCACAACCATGATCATGTGCTTGTGTTTTTGTTTTGCAATGCGTTTCGGGTTTCAGTCCTGTGTACCCCCACTGGCATGGCATTTCTCTCTAATTGATGAGAACAGTGTAGATCTGTTTTGTGTTTGTGAGTTTACAGTATGAATACCATGTTGTTTCATTCTCCATAAATATATGTGTAGATTGTAATAATCTGTTCTGAACCCTTCTCAATCAAACGTGTCTAAAACGGCTTTCACTACAACACTACAATGCTCAGCTGATTATTAAATATTGATCAAATAATAAATGTTCAATTTTATTTATCTGTAATGTGGAAACAAGGAATGGTAGAATTCTCAAACATTATGGGTCAGAAGGTGCGCATTATATTTGTATAGCATCTTGGCCTGGACAATAGTTTCAGCTATGACATGAACCGGAAGTTTTAAATGACATTGACGGTCTGAAGACTCTATTCTCATTGGCCAGAAGGTAGTTCCAGTCAGTTTATTTTACACACCATTCTAAATTAATGAATTAACCTTATAAACAGCTGTAACGACACAAATGGCGCAAGGTGTTAACGCCAACATCTTCATTAGACACACATAATTCACACGTGCCCTCTCTGTCTTTCACTCTCTCTCTCAAAAATAACACTTAAAAAACATTTAGATAGATAGATAGATAGATAGATAGATAGATAGATAGATAGATAGATAGATAGATAGATAGATAGATAGATAGATAGATAGATAGATAGATAGATAGATAGATAGATAGATAATTGCATAGTACTATTATACAACAACAAAATAAGTAACAATATGTAAGTAAGTAAGGTTTAATTTAAAGGAATGTTTGTGGAATGTGGTAGCTCAGTTAAGATTCAGAAGGTTGCGAGTTCAAATCCCTGCATTGCCAGGCTGCCACTTCTGGGTGTTTGAGCAACTGCTCAGTAAATGACCTCAGCTTGAGGGGCATCTGCTAAATGCCGTAAATGTAATGTGAAGCTTCCTGGGCATATGACAATAAACATTAAAATCTGATTTTTTAAAAGTAATTCCCTCACCTGCTACTCAGTTTTCTTTAGAACAAGACAAAAAAAAACTAAAATACACATCTACAGAAAATGTCAACAGAGTTTGCACTTTTTTGCGCTTTATAGAGCATCTGCTATATAAATCCCAGCGAAGCACTTTCTATGGAAATTATAATGGAGTTATGGAGCTGCCGTTATAAAACACACATCAACACCTTCAAGCAACCAGAATCAAGAATTCAACATTCCTTTGATAGGAAATAATCTATTGGCATGTTAATCATGTGTGTGCAAAAAAACCCGAGGCAAAGCAAAATAAATAAAGAGTTCTCATGTGGCAGGGTTTCGAACTTGAACGTCTTTGCTGTGAGAAGCATGTGGTTAGTGTTGTGAAAGTGTTTGGGACGTCACGCAGCTGTGCAGCAACTGAATGAATCAGCATGCCTTTTATCCCAACAGTAAACATCACTCGCTCACACACACACACACACACACACACACACACACACACACACACACACACACATACACACACACACACACACACACATCCTCCACCACATCAAACACACACAGCCACCCTTTCCAAACCAATCAGAGCAGAGAAAAGCCACACCACTTGTCAGTGGCGTGCCGTGTCAGCAAGCCTGTTTTTAAAGCTGTCAGATCCGATTCCACCAACTTTACCTCGGCGCCGGCTTTCGCGTAATGAGACACAATGAGACACGTAATGAGACACAAAATAAACACGTCACGTTTCATTTATCACGACAGCTCGTTTTAGGGCACAGAGAGACGACTCGTGTAGTAGTTATTCAAAATGGGGTCTGGCTTTCTTTTCAAGCTTATACAGATATCATTGATGCTCACAGAAAGACAAACAGAAATACTAGAACATAGTTGGTATTTACTGTATATTGTTTAAACATCATCAGTTTGGTTAAAATTATGATAATGTTATGTGTTAGAAAGATATTTATTTAACTGGAAAGGAGTAGCTATATAAAAAGATTGATCAGTGGCAATCATTAAGTTCCATTAGATTCTGAGATTGGACAATTAAGGAAAGCAACAAAGTATTTATTGAAATTTTATATATATATATATATATATATATATATATATGTGTGTGTGTGTGTGTGTGTGTGTGTGTGTGTGTGTGTGTGTGTGTGTGTGTGTGTATGCTGAGACTTTTGGTGCGTGTAAATGTTTGCCACACATATAAAATAAAAAGAAATAAATAAAGAATTCTACAGATAATAATAAATATCTTTAAATACAAACAACATTTTTACTTAATTATTTATTTACTTTTGTTTGTTATTTTTATTTATTTTTTTCTACTATTTTTTATTTAATTATATTTAATGACATTTATTTTTATTTGTTAAATTATTTGTTTTATTGTATTTAATATGTCTGACAAACACATTTACACACACACCAGAAATGCTCTGCAGATATCTGCAAAAACACACACACTCACAAATGTCAACAACATCAAAGACTACTACTGAGTCCACAGGACGTGCACATACACATCTTCCATATTCACATTGCACATGCCCTGTATTATATAAAGTGACGTTAATCTTTTACACCAAATTAATACAATTTCCATTACCTTGTCATGAAATGACTCAAAAGCAAATACCTAATTGCTTTTGTTGATCTGCATTTTATTACACTTAGAAAGACAACACGATACACCTGCTGTTCTCTTACTCTCCTATTTACCTTTTCCAAAAAAAAAAAGGAAAAAAAAAAACAGAGGTTAGGTTATAAGTCCCTGACATTTATCTCAATAGCAATCAATAGAGACTTTAGAAATCCATGATTCTGATAAACGCAACACAGCTCTGAAAAACCAATAAGCCTACATTCACAATTGTTTGTTTTATACCTTAATCAATAGGTACGATGAATGGAATATAAATGTCCTTGACTATTATATTGTTCTCACATTATAAATAACGGATTTTACACAAAACACTGGAATCAGTTTCGTTTTAGAATAAATACACTATATAGACAAAAGTGTCGTAGCATATGATTTGACTGCACCGCAGGCCTTCTCACCTCACCTACATCACTACCTGACTTCACTAACACAATTCTCCACATCTTCACAAGTATACTTCAAAATCTTGTGGAACATCTTCCCAGAAGAGTGGAGGGTATTATACGAGCAAATGGGAACCAAAGGTGGTCAAAAGGTGTCAAAAACAAAAATCTTTTGCACATTTAAACCATCATCAGTATGATGCTTTGGAGAAAGTCTTAATAAATACACCAGAGGTGAGAGTGACATAAGAAAACACTACCTGAGGAAGAAACTAAAAAAAAAAAAAAAAAAAAAATGATTGCTTTTTTGGGTGTCACTAAATCATGAGATATAACTCAGTGTTAGAGTATACAGGTGTAGAAGTAATGACTTGATTAGGTCTAAGTAAGAATGTTTTTGAGCACTTGAATAACTGGCCTGGGATTTGAGCAGGAGATTACTTATGATTACAGCAGCAACATATCACTTCATTTAACAAATTACAGAACACAATTTAGCAAAACAGAGCAATTTAAAATACCGTACAGTATAAACTCTACAGTATATATATATATATATATATATATATATATATATATATATATATATATATATATATATATATATATATATATATATATATATGTATGTATGAGGCTGCAGTCACATGGATGAGTGCCAGCTTGCAAATAGAGGGGGCGGAGCCAAATGAAATGAGTGGTGCCACATTTATCCATTTATCCATTTATGTGCCACATCAACACAAACATTCCCTGAGTTCACTATTTCTATAGGAACAATAACGTCCTTAAACATGCTGTTATCCGTCTTGCGTCAGAGCGGCTGTTGAACTGTAGACTGTTTAGTCTGTTAAACTTCTCTGGCAACTTTATTAACAGATGAATTCGGAACAGGTGAGGCTTCAGAAGCACATCTGGCTCATTTACAAGCCTGCAGCATGCCCCGAATCTGTGCTTTCGAATAATTTCAGCAACAACAAGACCTCTGATTTCCACATTTTGTGCAAGATGTTGGTTTTCACTGCTGGGCCACAAGGAAATGCTGTGACGTGTGAAGACCTCTCCTGAAGATGTGCGCAGCTGTTTTTTGTTACCAATGTGATTCACGCATGTGAGTCTCAAAACTGGAATCTGCAATTACTACAGTTCAATCTGTATTCATAACCACATCAGCAATCCCAACAGGGGCAGAATAAAAATCGTTCCTTTCAGCTGAAGCTCATCAACCTCACCTACAAATTAAAGAACTTCATAGCAGGCTATAAAAATGTAATTTCAAAGACTTCCTCTGTGGCTTTCTTAATCAGAGTGACCAAGATTTGTTCAGAAAAATGTTCAATGGACCGTTGTCGTGCCTCAACATCACAGTTTTGATGTTTTCACAGAAACAGACGTAACCCAGATATGGTTTTAGCTCTGTTGATTCAAGTACAGTGGACAGTTGAACTTGAGGTAAATGGTAGCCTTGAGCAAATGTAAAATGGCCCTGTGTTTAAGATTACACACAGCAATCATGTCAATGTGACTGTAAGTTTTCTCTTAAAGAACTCCCAAGTGGCCCTCTTTTCCAAACGGTCCTAAGATGTGGTAAGCGCTCCGTTAACATGGTTATTCAATTTGAACATTGGGAAAACAGTTGCAGGAAAATGAAAACAAGATTCTACTACTTTCTTCAATATGAATATTTGACAGACCTAACCTAAAAACATTCGATACTAACAAGAATGCAGTTATAAAAAAGATGTAATTATGGCATTTTAATAAATGAACTACAAACTACAGAATAAGCAAATGTTATTATACTATTAAATGTTATAATTATTATACTTTTTTTTATCATATATATATATATATATATATATATATATATATATATATATATATATATATATATATATATATATATATATATATATATATATATGGGATCCACAAATCTTAAATATAAATGTATGTGACTAAATGACTGTTTTATGTAAGCATTTAAATTTTTTTTCTAAATATTTTTGTTTATTTTTGTCTTGATTTTTGGTTCCTATGCTTAGCTAAAGGCAAATTTCAACCCTGTAGACAATAGAAGTAACTAAATAACTAACTAAGTCACTAACTAACTAACATAAGAATGCAAAAGTACAGAACTCTACATTTCTCTACAAAAGTGCTGCCTTGAATTTCTTTATTAGATACAAAAGAATTGTTGCTGAAATGGATAAGTAAAAAAAAATCATAAGGTAATACATTTTATTAATTCTTTATAAGTTAATTCACCCAGTTCTGCATCAGTGGTCACATATTATTAAATGTATTTATTTAACAATTGTTCAACATTACTTAACACTAAGGTTTAGTACATCAAACAGAATATGCACTCACACTTCCTCTATCTCTTTGCTTTTTTTGATGCAGTTCTCCTTCAAATTATAATCTGTGATTCGAAAAAGCACACTTAAATCTTTGACAATTTGCTGAACAACACAAGGGTTTTTAGGAAAAATGTGACCTAAATCCACCAAAAAAAACCCAGATCTACAATATTTGTAAATGTGCTATTTTTCACCAAACTGCAGCAGAATACATCCATGTTTTCTTGTATGTATTCACGGGCTGCTCTTGGTGAAAAATGCCACATTTACAAATATTGTATGTCTCTTTAGGCACACTGCTTATGTAGTGTACCTATAGTGTTGTGACTGAAATAGGTTCAAGGTTTTTATTTGTCAATGCCACCATATATGCGGTTGTACAGAGGAATCGAAACACCGTTTCTCTTCTTTCTTATCAAGTGTTTACATTGTCAATGCAGTATAGAGTTTGTATAGGCAGTCAGTGCAATATCAGCAGTTCAGTGCAATGTAGACAGATTTTGTATGCGGTAATATCAGTGTATTTGTAATAAATAGATATATACATATAGCTTGTGAATATTTCTCATAAACATCTGAATGTGTAAGGTGCAGTATACATCCTAATATATGTAAACATAATGAAGTTCTGAATATAAGGCATTTGTAAAGTGCAAAACAGAAAGCAGCAGTATGACGGTAGTACAAAAAAACTGTAATGTGTAAAGTGCAACAGTGTCAGATTTAAAGGATTTGTTCATGTAACATTTTTGTAATTAGGTGTTTAGTAATATTATACAACTCCCTTCTGACCACCATGAAAGGTACAAAAATGACTACATGTAACCTGCCTGGATTAGAGTAACTATGACCCACCAGTTAAGATAGGCCTGGAGGGGTCGGGGTGTCCAAAAGAGAGTGTCTTGCCCTTAAATGGTGACATGGAGGCATCTTGCAAGATGAAATGTGTGGGTCAAATACACTGCAGACATATAATGGACAGTTTTAGATGGCTTTGGAAATATAGAATGTAACTTTGGTTGCTGGGAAAAAGCCTGGATTTGTGTGAGATTGAAAAGTGTGGAATAGATACAGTAATGGATATAGTAATGGCTAGTTGAGGTGTTCTGGGCATCTTACAATAATTACACATATTTGGCTCTCTGTACAGTTGTATCAAACTTATCCTATTGGATGATGATACCAAGGAATAGCCAAAGCCTGCTTGAAAAATTATATCTTACAGCTGGATTGGAAAAATTTAGAAATCCCACTAGACATTCAGATATCTGACTGGAAATAGAAAAGCCTGGATTGACCTTCTTAAAATATTGCCACTGAAACCACCACCACCCACCAGGACAAGTGGTAAGAAAAACGAATGAATGAAAGTTTCCACCCAAACTCTCCAATCAACTTACAATCTACTGGTACTACAGAGTGGTCTCCAGGACTTTAATGAATAGAGCAATGCCACCCTGAAATTGGTACTGAATAGGAATCAGTTATTCTAAAATAAGTATAAACATTAAAGACTCATCTAACATTTCAATGATAGGTTTTTGAACTTTTTTTCTGGAAACATTTTGACTTTACCCAAATCAAATGCCAATTCCATATAACCAAAAGTAAAAAGTGCTTGAAAATCATCTTTGGAGAAGATTATGCTGAGAAGAACATAGATTAAAACGAGTTTTAAAGGACGGGGTGGTAGCTTAGTGAAGGCCTTGGATTTTGAACCTGATGTTGTGAGTTAAAATTTCAGCTACAACACTCCATAAACTCCAGGGCCCTTGAGAAAGGCCCTTAACCCATAGCTGCTCAGTTGTATAAATACTGAACAGAATAAATAATAAGCCAATGTGTGCTGTCACACTCTGAGAGTACGCCAAAGATTTCCCATCATTATGATAATATTTGGGTGAATATACTGTACATGCCACTTGAGATTTTTAATACAGATTGCTGAGTTTGTTGTAAATATATAACCAGATCATTTGGCTCATCAAATGTATTAAAATCTCTGCACGTAAACACTGCCACTTACACTTTAGGGGTCTTAAGGTCCCCCATAAAGATGTTTCTTACATCTTTGTAAAGATCCATGAGGTCAATGCAGAGCATCGTGAGAGAGCGTGAGGCCTGAGAGAGTAATCGTTGATTCATGACTCACTCAGTTCATCTGCGCTTCGTAGTAACCCATGGGCCACTTATCAAAGTCAAAGCTTGAGATAAATTGCAGATGTCATCAGGCACCACCCAATGGGATTTTAAGTGCAGCCCGGGGCGGGATGTCATTATTTATAAACAAAACATGAAGAAGAGAGCTTTATTTCCTTTATAGAGTCCAGGCCTTGGTGTATTAGTTACCGGAGTGTATCCCAAACACTGATGAGTAAAAGCTTGACTTTGTAGCAAATTAAGAAAAAGAAAAGAAAAAGGAATTCAAGGGGTTTATGACTCACATACACACACACACACACACACACACACACAAACTGCACCATCACACACAACACTCGCGTTTTGCACAGTAATATTTACCAGATGGAACTCGTTTTCACTTCATTTTTCATTCTGTTAACTCTCGGCAGACATATTGAGAGCTAGGATGTCGTTTTAAACAATGTGCGAGTTAACAATGTAAATAAAAGAAAACATCAAAAGTGAATTCTTTTACATTTTCAAACAGATTTAAAATGACCAGATCTGTCAAATCTATCATTACCTCTGTGGTTATCATTACATTAAGGAAAGCATGGCATCTGTGGTGTCAGTAAAAAAAAGAGGAAGTCTGACCTGCGTTCCTATCAATTCAATAAAAGAGGTGTTGGCTATATGGTTGTTATTTTCATTGAAGAAGATGTGGCCATCATGTTATCAATCTTCTTGAAGGAGGTGTGGCCGTTATGATTGTCAATCTCATTGAAGTAGGTGTGGCCTTCATGCTATCACTTTCAGTTATTCATTGAATAAAGGTGTGGCCTTTATTTTTTTTCTCTTCCACTGAAGGAGGTGCACCCTTTATGTTATCAATCTAAGTAAAGATGTGGCCTTTATTTTTATTAATCTCAGAGAAGGAGTTTTGGCCTTTATATTTATTAATCTCAGTAAAGCAGGATTACCCTGTGTATTTACTCATCCTAGTGAAGTAGGTGTGGCCTTTATGTTTTCAATCTTAGTGAAGGAGGTATGACCTTTATGTTTATCAATCTCAGTGAAAAAGATGCATTGTTAATGCCATTACTCTCAGTGAAGAAATTGTGGCCTTTATTTTTATTAATTTTAGAAGGAGACATGGCCTCTAGGTTTATCAATCTCAGTGAAGTAGGTGTGGCCTTAATGTTATCAATCTGTCAAAAAAGGTGTGGCCTCTATGTCCAAATGCAATTGATGATGTGGCCTCTATGGTTATCACTCTCAGAAGCAAGACATGAGTAGTCTCAAATAAGTAGGTACGGCTTCTATAACCATTGGTCCCGGTGAAAAAAGACATTTTCCTAATACCTGTCAGTCTCAGTAAAGGACACATAGCCGCTATACTTATCAGTACCAGTGAAAGAGGTAAGGCTTTTATACCTGTAAGTCCCTGTAAGGGACATGTGCCCCCCTGTTTCAATCCTACTGATCCCCCCAGGGAAAGACATGTGGCCTCTATATCTATCAATCCCAGTTTAATGTGTGTGACCTTCACACCATTTAGTCCCAGGGAAGGACACATGGCCTCTACATATTTGTACCAGTGAAAGAGGCATGGCCTGTATACCTGTTTTTTCCAGTCAGGGACATGTACCTTATATGAATAGCAGTCCCAGTGAAATAGGCGTGGCCTTTACACCATTTAATCCTCTGGAAGGACACGTGGCCTATTTACCGATCAGTCTCAGGGAAGGACACCTGGCCTCTATATCTATTAGCCTGAGTAACAGAGACATTACCTCTAATTTTGCCAGTTCCATTAAAGGAAATGTGGCTTCTATACCGGTCAATCCCATTAAAAGGAAGCTTGGGAAGGGGTATTTCAGTGATGAAAGTTTTGGACTTCTGATCAGACAGTCATGAGTTCAAATCGAACCACCACCAAGCTGCCACTGCTAAGCCCTTCTGCAAGGTCCTTAACTCCAAACTGCTCAAGTTGTATAAACGAGATAAAGTTGCTCTGGATAAGGGCCATAAATATAAATGTAAATCTAACAATCAAATTACCTATACCTGTCAGCTGCAGTAAAGAACGTGTGGTCTTTATAGCTATCATACCCCTCAAAGCTTTACATTTAAACAAAAAAAACCTGCACATCATATCATAAACCGTATCATATTGAATAGCATTGTCCCGAAGCAGTTTTAAATGTTTTAACCAGCGCAAGAATATTCATTAAGAATACTGGTCATAGCCCACATTGATGATGATAAGAGTGAAAGACAACCAACAGATAGTGATGCAGAGTTGAGAATACTTGGTAAGGAAACTACTGTACAGCTGCTCCTCTTTACCGCACTTTTCCGTTTTACATGCGAAGAAGCCATTAGTGGCCTTTTCAAAATAATGAGGCTCTGAAAATGAACCGGAACCATGTAACCTGCCTCTAATGACCGTACAACCACAACACACTGGGTCATTTAGCGAACGCTATTCTGATCTGCCTCCAAACTTGTGAAAAAGTGTGTGTGTGTGTGTCTATGGGTGCACACGTGTGTGTTCAATTAAAATCAGACAACTTTTCTGCGGAATATATATATATTTTTTCCTCTAATGCTCTAAAAACACACAGAAGACAACTTCATAGAAAGTTTGGGTTGGTTGCGTTGCGTTGCACATAGTTGCAGAATATAAAAAGCAGTGGTCCAAGAGAAGCATGAGAGCAAGTTGAACTACTTTAAATTCCCATCTAACACACAAACAAGATCCACACACACTTATACACACTCATGCACACGTGTCCACCTGTAATGTCTCAGCTCAAGCAGTTCAGCAGTTTGGTCCCCTCTTACCTGAAGATAGGTCTGTGCAGAAGTTGCCTCTTAATGGTCACATATTGGTCCATTGACAAGTTTGTGTGTGTGTGTGTGTGTGTGTGTGTGTGTGTGTGTGTGTGTGTGTGTGTGTGTGTGTGTGTGTGTGTGTGTGTGTGTGTGTGTGTGTCTGTGTGTGTGTGTTTTCAAAAGCGAGCTGGCTGCTCTGGCTTTCTGAATCTCAGATCACATTGCAGTGGGTGCTCGCTGTGGCCCAGCCTCTCTCTCCCCGTCTGACAGAGAGGCCATATCACAGAGAGCGTTCCTCAACACAGAGAGGGGGGTTTTTACACTCACTTACACACACACACACACACACACACACACACACACACACACACACACACACACACACACACAGAGCTTGGACAGAGCCAGCTTCCAGCTGCGGCTTGGTGTAAAGTGTGAACTCTTCCTCTAGTTGTGGGAAAATTTAGTGCTGCTCTCATTCTGCCGTGTCCCCGTGGCTGAGAGTTTGTTTTAATTTCAGTCCCTAAACACTGACACAAGTTACTTTTAGTCCTGAAATTGAGGTTTTGGCTTTGTTTTAGTCCTTCATTTTACAGTTTGTCTGGCTGTGGGGAATTCAGTGCTCATAGACTGTGCTTATAACTTTTTTTAACTTATAGCTTTTAACTGTATAATACTGAGGTATTTCTAATGCTTGGGGTCATATTGTTTTTGAGCTGTTAGGTTTATGAAGTTAAACTTTTATTTAGAGTGTTTTACACAGTTTTTAAATGAAGTTTAGGTATTTAACATTATGCATTTTTATGGTTTCAACCAAGGGTTGAATTTGGAACTGAAGGTTTGGGATGTTTTACATAATTAAACTGATGTTTTAGTGATTAAACTGAAAGTGTAAGATGTTTGTAGTGTTGAAACTAATGACAGAATAGTTGAAAGTGAGGGTTTAGGATATTTTAAGTGTTTAAACTTAGGTTTTAGGACGTTTTATTGTTGGTAGTAAGGGTATAGGATAATTTTTCATTTGTTTTTAAATTGAGGGTTTAGGAAGTTTTTAGTGTTTCGAATGTTTCAGTATGGACACTAAAGGTGTAGAGAGTTTAGGATGTTTTAGGTAAATTAAATTAAGATTAGGAATGTTTTAGTTTTTGAACAATAGTTTGAGATGTTTTTAGTGGTGGACTTAAAGATTTAGTATGTTTTAGTGTTAGAACTGAGTGTTTGGGATGTGTAAGTGTTAGAACTGAGTGTTTGGGATGTGTAAGTGTTAGAACTGAGTGTTTGGGATGTTTTAGTGTTAAAACTGAGTGTTTGGGATGTTCTAATGTTAGAACATAGTGTTTGGGATGTTTTAGTGTTGGAACTGAGTGTTTGGGATGTTTTAGTGTTAGAACTGAGTGTTTGGGATGTTTTAGTGTTAGAACTGAGTGTTTTAGATGTTTTAGTGTTAGAACTGAGTGTTTTAGATGTTTTAGTGTTAGAACTGAGTGTTTGGGATGTTTTAGTGTTAGAACTGAGTGTTTTAGATGTTTTAGTGTTAGAACTGAGTGTTTGGTATGTTCTAATGTTAGAACATAGTGTTTGGGATGTTTTAGTGTTGGAACTGAGTGTTTTAGATGTTTTAGTGTTAGAACTGAGTGTTTGGGATGTTTTAGTGTTAGAACTGAGTGTTTGGGATGTTCTAATGTTAGAACATAGTGTTTGGGATGTTTTAGTGTTGGAACTGAGTGTTTTAGATGTTTTAGTGTTAGAACTGAGTGTTTGGGATGTTTTAGTGTTAGAACATAGTGTTTGGGATGTTTTAGTGTTAGAACTGAGTGTTTTAGATGTTTTAGTGTTAGAACTGAGTGTTTGGGATGTTCTAATGTTAGAACATAGTGTTTGGGATGTTTTAGTGTTGGAACTGAGTGTTTTAGATGTTTTAGTGTTAGAACTGAGTGTTTGGGATGTTTTAGTGTTAGAACTGAGTGTTTTAGATGTTTTAGTGTTAGAACATAGTGTTTGGGATGTTTTAGTGTTAAAACTAAGTGTTTGGGATGTTTTAGTGTTGAAACTAAGTGTTTGGGATGTTTTAGTGTTAGATCTTCTGGTTTGGGATGTTTTAGTGTTGAAACTAAGTGTTTGGGATGTTTTAGTGTTAGATCTTCTGGTTTGGGATGTTTTAGTGTTGAAACTAAGTGTTTGGGATGTTTTAGTGTTGAAACTAAGTGTTTGGGATGTTTTAGTGTTGAAACTAAGTGTTTGGGATGTTTTAGTGTTGAAACTAAGTGTTTGGGATGTTTTAGTGTTAGATCTTCTGGTTTGGGATGTTTTAGTGTTGAAACTAAGTGTTTGGGATGTTTTAGTGTTAGATCTTCTGGTTTGGGATGTTTTAGTGTTGAAACTAAGTGTTTGGGATGTTTTAGTGTTAGATCTTCTGGTTTGGGATGTTTTAGTGTTGAAACTAAGTGTTTGGGATGTTTTAGTGTTAGATCTTCTGGTTTGGGATGTTTTTAAACAGAGGTTTTAGGATGTTTTAGTATTAAAAACACAGGGTGTAGGATGTTTTAAGTGTTTTAATTGAGAGTTTAGTATGTTTTTGTGTTGGAACTGGTAGTTTTAGTGTTGAGACTGAGGGTTCAGCATGTTTTAAGTGAATAAACAGAGGGTTTAGGTTTAGTGTTTAAATCCAGGTTAAAGGATGTTTTAAACTAAACATTTAAGTTGCTTCAGTGTTAAAACCGAAGGCAGTTTTTTAGACTTTAAGATAAGCATTTTGGTTGTTTTTATTGTTTGTTTAAACAGCTGAGTCTGTTGGAGTCTTCAAATGGCAGACAGACAGAAAGACAGAAAGACAGATAGATAGATCGATCATCCTAGAGGGCAATTCACATACTACAGCAGCAAAGACAGTGAAATAATAGAATATTATTTTCATTATTATAATATTATACTATTTTCCACTATTTTTAATTATAAGCTTTTTTTTTATTCATATATATAAATACATAAATAAATATATAAATATACAGTGTATAAAGAAGAAACAGATATAGACTGAGGTTGTAAGGTGGACGTACAGTAGAATGTTTTTGTATAAATATAGGAACGTTGTAAGCAGTGTAACAGCAGAAGAGGGAATGGCAGTAAAGTGACCGTGCGTGGGTTTGTGAATAATGGATGTTGAGCTAATCCTAAACCTCGCTCAGAGTATTGTAATGTTCCAACACAGAGATGAGCTGCTGCACAGTAAGTGCTGTTGGTACAAACAACCTCCTTTACCGCTCCTTTCTACAGCCGAGCTGAAGGAGTCTTTAGGAGTAACCTGAAGAAAGAGGGATATTCACAAATGGCTGTGGGTTTACTGACTTGCAGTTTTAATGTACAGTATAGAGTCTGTGCTAGTTTGGTAATAAAAGCAGGGCTTGGGTTAGATTTTATTGTTAATGGTGGTCTGGATTAGATTTCCTTTTACGGCATTTGGTAGACACCTTTATCCAGAGCGCCTTGCAATTATCTGCATTTAGGAGACACCCTTTTACAGAGCAATTAAAATAATCTAATTTGTACAACTGAGCAGTTGAGGGTTGAAGAGCCTCACTTAAGAGCCCATTTACACTGTAGCCGCTTGGTGGTGCTGTGATTTTAAGTCATGATTTTCTGATTAGTCAACTGTCCACATGTCCACTGTCAATTTAATTCTATTCAATTCATTTTTATTTGTATAGCGTTTTTAACATTGTCTTAAAGCAGCTTTACACAGATAATGTAGTGATAAATAAAGAATAGGATGGTTCTTTATGTGTAAGTTTGTCCCTGATGAGCAAGGAAAAACTCCCCAAAACTCCACTGTCTTCTCCAATGAGCTACCACTTCCCGAATGTAGAGTTTACGCTGATATTTGGAGAATGTTTTGGTCTTTTGGCTTGGGATGTTTTTAGTCTTTAAACTCGTTTATAGGGTTTAAACTAGACATTTGTTTTTATTTTATGAACAGACAATTTATCTTTTTTGTTTAAAATGTTGATTATAAGTTTTTTATGTTTTTTTTTTCTTGTTTTTATTCCATGCAAAAATTATTTATCTATTTAATCTTTATTGCAAAAGTTGATGTAGTACCTAAATGAAATTGTGAAAAAAAAATGGGTAATTTTAGTCTTCAAACTGCAAATTTTTTTTCTTTTTGTGTTTAGACTAATCTCTTGGACATGCAGCTCTGTATTTTACAAAACACAAAGAAAATAAGGTTAGAGACACATGAATAGTCTAATTTTGTCACTTTTGTTGAGTGAAGTTGATGTGTGTACACAAATTAGTGAAGATAGAAGAACTGGATGACAAGAGCTGGCTGTGTGTCAGCCAAACAACCATTATTTCACAATCTGGCATTGATTTAAAGTTTGGACAAAGTTATGCAAGGAGAGGCAGCTTCTCGAATTTGGCAGAAGGCGGGAATTATCATGACAAAGCTCGCTGCTTCGTGTCTTAATCAACAGAAATTAAAGTCTGTCTGTAGAAGAGACAGATGTTCGTAGTTCGGCTGTGATCACTGGTCAAACTAGCAATGATCCTGTGTAATGATCTTGAAGAAGCCTAAATTACACCAATAGGAGAACTATAAAGATTAATGATACTAGAATAGCAGTGTGGTAATACAAGGAACACAAGTCATCAATCAATTCAACTGGTAACAGCAGCCCTTTCATGAAGGTTATGATGGGCTCTTTAGAGCAAATATGTAGGCAAATCTATCATCACAGAACAGCCATTGAAATGAGTCATTTTATTTAATATTAAATCTATTTCAAGGTCATCACCATGTACACAGATAGACAGATTTTTTTTGCCTAAATAAATGTATACCAGATTGAAAGAAATAGAATATATACCTTATGATTTTTTTTTGGTTTTAGTTCACTTTTGGCAGCAGTCGTGGTGAACTATGCTAGGGCGGCTTGTACCGTTGAAAGAACAGTCTCAAGTGTTCTCTGCATTGTTCTTCTTGAATTTCTCCAACATAAAAGTTCCCAAGTTAACAGTTTAAAGAATTTCACATCATACTTTTTCTCACACATTGGAGAACATCGACAAAACGAGTTAGTTCATATTCTCAAATGTGCTACAGCAGTTATAAAAAGCCTTTCCTTTACCAGCTTTATTTTGTTTCTTTTCTTAAAGTAAGTAAAACAAAAAAGACTCAAAGACTGCACAGACATTTTTCAATAATATGGCAAATTCAATGTCACGTTTAAGATATTTAGAGTGACCCTCTTGAGATGCCACCAAAACTCTTCAACCACCTGTTAGAGTTCAAGTTCATCCTGCCAAAAGCTTTAGAAGCTTCTTTTGCACTGCAAAGGTCCTGGCACTGAATCAGGAACCATTATGTTCCAGCCTCAAAATTATAAAAAAAAATATATATATACTTAACAGGACAAATGGATTTGGTTTGATTCAAAACTAAAACATGATGACTTTAGGTGCTTTGGGAAGAGGAGCCATTTGTTGCTTTATGACCCCCTCAAGACTCTTACATTTTATGACCACCAATATAATGGTCAAGTCTATAATTTTACATTCATTTTTAGTAACATCATAATCTATAATTTTACAATTATTCTGCAATGTTTGGGGTGCTGGTGTAAAACATTTAATTTTATGGGAACTGGGACCCTTTTACACAGCAATTACAGTTACCTCATTTATACAACTAAGCAGATGATGTTTGCTCAAGGGCCCAGCATGGACAGATTGGCGTTGTTGGGACCGTGAACTCATGACCTTGTGCTCAAAAATGCTAAATCTTGAACACTAAACTACCACTTCCCTGTTAAATTCATAACTAAAGAGCAGGAGGTGTAAAACTTCCAAGATATTAACCTGAGCTCAGGAGTAAAGTTGGAACTGGAACTGGAGCTGAAGCTACCTGCTGCGACATTGTGTTAACCAAGACTGTTGCTCATTTTATAGACTGTTGTGAAATTATATGTGGCAACATCAATCAGGAGGTACAGTAGACCATAATGCATTTTGCTAGCAAAAAAATCTATTGAAATTTGGAAGGCAAAAACTGTGTGGCCTGTTTACAAGCTTATTTTATAGCAGACTGAAGTGTTAAAAGTGTGGCTCTGGCTTGTGTTTTTCATCACAACTGTGTTTTTGCCTCAAAACATCTGAATGACATTCACTCAAACTGTTTTGGTCGGGATGGAGCGTACTCTGTAGGAATGGTGACACATTTGTGGGCACCGAAGTGCAACGATTTGCATCAGACACCCCACTAGAACCTTGCAGTGAAGGCTAGGACATGTTCAGAGCGAAACACCAGGCCTGCCTTATTCAGAAATCAGTATGTGATGCCAAATGTTTTGGCACGCTCACACAGCTCTAGACTTTGCATGTCTGATACAATACAGTCCACAGATGGTCGTTTATTGATGTGTTTATTGATATGATATTCTAGTTTGCATCATTTTTATGTCAGAAATTGTGTTTCTGGTTTCTGCCAAATCTTGATCTCATTCTGACTTAATTCTCAGCTGCTGCCATGCACAGTTTGAAACCGAGGTTGTAAAAAACAGTGGCATTTACTTGTTCCTTAAAAGATGCCTTTAATGATGCTGAACTTTTGCCTAAAGTGCAAAAACAACTCAGGTTTTCTTTTGTGGGTTGTGGTTCGATGTAAATACTCTAGAATCAAACACTGAAGCTTCTACATTACATTATAATGGTTATGCTTTAACAATATCTTTTCAAACCATTAAACCACTGGAAACTCTAAGGAAGGAACCTGTATAAAGGACACCTGCCTATAAAAATACTTATTTAATTTCCACTAGAAATAGAGGGCCAGTAATGACCAAGTCTTTGAGATACAAATAATATAAAAACAAGAAATGACTTTACATGTTTTGTCTATGGAACTATCCTGTGTACACACTATATTAGTAGTAGTAGTAGTTTGCAATGGATTACTGGCACTCTAGCTGGAAAAATATTGTTTTTTTCCCAATGATATGTTGCAGCCGAAAGAAGAAGACATGTATTTTCTCTTTGCGTGTTTATAGTTGCTTTACAGTTTCCCTTTACTGGAATTAGAAGTCCAAATATGTTGCAGCATGACAATGCTCCTGTACACAGAGCTCCATGAAGACAAGGTTGATGTAGAGTGCCCAATACAAAGCCATGTCTTCAACTCCACTAAACTCCCCCTTTGGGACGAACTGAACAAACACCACCTGAATCCAGAGCTCCTGATCTCCTCAACATTAGTGCCTAATTTTACTATTGCCCTTGTGGACGAATCCTAAATCCTTAAATCCATGCCAAAATCTAGTGAAAAGCCTTTGCAGAAGAGTGTAGGTTATTGTAACAGCATAGAGGAAATAAATCTAGAATAATATGTTCAACAATCATATATAGATCTAATAGTCAGGTGTCTACAGTCTCTAGGTTGTATCTTGTAAATGTGTGTGAACAAAGTAAGTCATTTTAAAACAGTGAATCAGGAGACAATGTAAATGAACAAAAAAAATTAAATAAAAAAAAAACACACAGGGTGTTGAGGGGGTTTCCTGTTTTAAGCCTGATCTTATATATATATATATATATATATATATATATATATATATATATATATATATATATATATATATATATATATATATATATATATATATATATACACAGTGTATATATATATATATATATATATATATATTTATTTATTTTTTTTTTTTTTTTTTTTTTTATTCCATCTGCTATTTTTTTTTTTTCTTCTTTCAAATATTTTATTATTTACCACTTTCAGGTTGCTACAGAATCTGATGAATGGCTTTGGCTTGTTTACCCAGGAGCACTGATGTATAACATTTATTTCAACCGCAGTGTTTAGTTTTGTTTCTCCTTCGCTGTAGTTTCTGGTCAATTTCGTTGGCTCTCCTGCCTGGACTGCGCTCTGTGGCACTTGTAAATTGTTTTGGAAAAACAGCTTCTTTCAGACCGAACAAATCTAAATTTTAAACTATAGGAGAAAAAAAAAATCACTGAATGGGAATGATGACAGACTGATTCCACGCTAATGGGGACGGGCGGGGGGTGGGGGGTGGATGGTATTTGGTGTGTTAAAGAAAAGACAGACTTTAGTGGCGTGATTTGGTAGCAACAAATATTACACACCAAATATGAAGACAAGAAGAATATTTTCATCTACAATATGCATGATTATGCAGTGCAGTGATGGCAATTTATTAATTGGACCTCCATCTCGGGGATATTTTCTTTGCCACAGTTGCCATTGGATTGCGCATTAGGGACACTCTTACAATTATAATAAACGTATACATTATTTTAATGCTTTATCTTTGTAAAGCTGTTCCATTGTTAAATGCGCTATTCAAATTAAATTGAATTGAATGAATGAAATTATTTCATAGAGGGGTTATGACAGTAATATATTGTAAGACCTACTGTATGTATACCTCTGTTTGCCATCTTGCAGGTAAGGCAAGTTATGTATTTATATGGAAAAGTGAAAAATATTTCATAATTTTGATATTAACTCGTTCTGTTTTTTTGCTATTTTATGTGGACTTTACATGCAACTGTGCTTTATTTATTTATTCATTGATTATTATTATTATCATCATCATCATCATAATCATTATTATTAAGCATTTTATGTTTTAGCTAAAATAAATCTGTTTTGGAAACTGGGCAGGAATTTAATTAAGTGAATTACAACATTCTAGCATTAAACAATGCTATAAAATATTACTGTTTTTTACCCAGATAAATACTGCCACACTTGTTCATCTTACTAAAACACCATATTACAGAAAGTTCAAACATGCTGTATAGACCAACCAGGCACCTGCCTAATATTGTGTTGGTCCCCTTTTACTGCCAGAACAGTTGTGACCTGTCATGCATTAACAAAATTAACTTGTTCAGCAATTCTAGTTACAGAAGCTAATCTGTTGGATCAGACCACACGGACCAGCCTTTGCTCCTCACATGCATCAATGAGCCTTGGCCTGCCATGACCCTGTCGTCGGTTCACCATTGTTCCTTCCCTGGAGCCCTTTTGATAGATACTGACCACTGCAGGCCGGGAACATCTCACAAGAGCTGCAGTTTTGGAGATGCTCAGACCTAGTCGCCAAGACGTCCCAATTTAACGCTTGTCAACTCCCTCAAATCCTTACGCTCGCTCGTGTTCCTGCTTCTAACACGTCAACTTTGGGGACAAAATATTCATTTGCTGTCTAATAGATCCACCCACTAACAGGTGCCATGATGAAGAGATAATAGGTGTTATTAATTTCAGTGGCCATTATGTTATAATGCCACAAGATCATTAGTGAGATCAGGTGCTGATGTTGGGTGAGCGAATTTGGGGTTCAGTTGGCATTCCAATTCACGTTTAAGCTTTGTGGGACCAGTTTGAGAAAGAACCAGATGACTCTGTTGGCCAGGTTTCAACAAACTTTGCCATACATAGAAAATGTACAGTGGGTACGGAAAGTATTCA
The DNA here is from genome assembly GCF_946808225.1 of Silurus aristotelis. Classification (NCBI taxonomy): domain Eukaryota; kingdom Metazoa; phylum Chordata; class Actinopteri; order Siluriformes; family Siluridae; genus Silurus; species Silurus aristotelis. The sequence goes on from NC_139576.1 coordinate 7,902,939, forward strand.
GACCCCCTTAAATTTTTCACTCTTTTTTATCTTGCAGCCATTTGCTAAAATCATTTAGGTTCATTTCTTTTCCTCATGAATGTACACACAGCACCCTATATTGACAGAAAAACACAGAATTGTTGACACTGTTGCAGATTTATTAAAAAAGAAAAACTAAAATATCACATGGTCCTAAGTATTCAGACCCTTTGCTCAGTATTTAGTAGAAGCCCCCTTTTGATCTAATATAGCCATGAGTCTTTTTGGGAAGGATGCAACAAGTTTTTCACACCTGGATTCAGGGATCCTCTGCCATTCCTCCTTGCAGATCCTCTCCAGTTCTGTCAGGTTGGACGGTAAACGTTGGTGGACAGCTATTTTTAGGTCTCTCCAGGGATGCTCAATTGGGTTTAAGTCATTGCTCTGGCTGGGCCATTCAAGAACAGTCACAGAGTTGTTGTGAAGCCACTCCATCGTTATTTTAGCTGTGTGCTTAGGGTCATTGTCTTGTTGGAAGGTAAACCTTCAGCCCAGTCTGAGGTCCAAAGCACTCTGGAGAAGGTTTTCGTCCAGGATATCCCTGTGCTTGGCCGCATTCATCTTTCCCTTGATTGCAACCAGTCGTCCTGTCCCTGCAGCTAAAAAAACACCCCCACAGCATGATGCTGCCACCACCATGCTTCATTGTTGAGACTGTACTGGACAGGTGATGAGCAGTGCCTGGTTTTTTCCACACATACCGCTTAGAATTAAGGCCAAAAAGTTCTATCTTGGTCTCATCATACCAGAGAATCTTATTTCTCACCATCTTGGAGAACTCCATGCGGGTTTTCATGTGTCCTGCACTGAGGAGAGGCTTCCGTCGGGCCACTCTGCTATAAAGCCGAGGTGAAGGGCTGCAGTGATGGTTGACTTTCTAAAACTTTCTCCCATCTCCCGACTGCATCTCTGGAGCTCAGCCACAGTGATCTTTGGGTTCTTCTTTACCTCTCTCACCAAGGCTCTTCTCCCCCGATAGCTCAGTTTGGCCGGTCGGCCAGCTCTAGGAATGGTTCTGGTCGTCCCAAACGTCTTCCATTTGAGGATTATGGAGGCCACTGTGCTCTTAGGAACCTTAAGTGCAGCAAAAAATTTTTTGGAACCTTGGCCAGATCTGTGCCTTGCCACAATTCTGTCTCTGAGCTCTTCAGGCAGTTCCTTTGACCTTAATGATTCTCATTTGCTCTGACATGCATTGTGATCTGTAAGGTCTTATATAAACAGGTGTGTGGCTTTCCTAATCAAGTCCAATCAGTATAATCAAAAATTTCTGGACTCAAATGAAGGTGTAGAACCATCTCAAGGATGATCAGAAGAAATGGAGAGCACCTGAGTTAAATATATGAGTGTCACAGCAAAGGGTCTGAATACTTAGGACCATATGATATTTCAGTTTTTCTTTTTTAATAAATCTGCAAAAAGGTCAACAATTCTGTGTTTTTCTGTCAGTATGGGGTGCTATGTGTACATTCATGAGGAAAAGAAATGAACATAAATGATTTTAGCAAATGGCTGCAATATAACAAAGAGTGAAAAATTTAAGGGGGTCTGAATACTTTCCGTACCCACTGTATATAATTTATATTACAAAAAAGCATAGACATGAGTCTGGTAATGCAGCAGCACTATAAAACATTGTATTAACGTGTTTCAGGGCTTGCAGGTGTCTGGTTTGCAATCTTTATTCCATCCAGTCTCAGTTCGCTAGCTCTATGAATAAATAAAGTGTAAAAAGGTATAGATTTACATTTTTGGCATTTGGCAGACGCCCTTATCCAAAACAACTTACAATCATTTAATTTATACAATTTGTGCAGGTAAGGGGTTAAGGGCCTTTCCCAAGGGCCCAGTAGTGGCAGCTTGAATTTTAACATACAACCTTCCAATCAGAAGTCCTACACTAAGCTACACTCCACTGAGCTACACTTCCCAATAGGAAGTATCAACTTTGAGATACTTTACTTGATTGGCATAATGAAACAGATCAGTGGGATTAAAGTTGCTGATTTCCAAACTTGCCATGTTTACGTTTGTAAATCATCTCAACCGCAAGGATATAACTAGCTGTTGATGGTGATGTTATCTAAATAATCCAATCTTTAAAAAAATAAAGTGTACATAAGGTGATAAGTGCGTCTGGGTAAAGGTTTTTTTATTTTACGGCTATTTATTTTCACTAATACATCTAATACACCATAATATATAATGTTTAATGCAAATCCATAAGTTAAATGCTGCTTACATTAATAATACTGTTTACAAGAGGATTGAATGTGTTTGGTGGCCATTTTATTTACAGATGTCAGCATTAATTTCATGAAGTTCATTGTCAACATCCATCATGTTTTATTTCTTTGGCCATCAAGACAGATCTGAGGAGGAAACCTATACTGCAAACCCAAGAACCAAACAAAAAAATCTGGAAGCTTCTTTAGCTTTAAAATCACAAGCCAGCCTGAATGGCCATGATGTCGCTCTTCCATTACCACCTATATGACTGTGTTTCATTAGAAAAAAAAGTCTGACATTCCTACAAAAGTAGTTAAGTAGTTCCAGAGGATATTAGACTCCTAGATATTTAGGAGGTCTCAGGTGCCTGCATTTATCCCAAGAGATATTAATCCAATTCTGAAGAGCGACATCATGGCCATTCAGGCTGGCCTGTGATTTTAAAGCTAAAGAAGCTTCCAGATCTTCTGTTTGGTTCTTGGGTTTGCAATTTGGGTTTGCTCCTCAGATCTGTCTTGATGGCCAAAGAAATAAAACTAATAAACAATATTAAGAGGAAAAGGTCTCAGTGGCCAGATACTGTTAGTGGTTCAGTGGAAGGCCAGCATGATGAATTTTCAAAACATTTCTATTGAAGTTTGCTGTATTCAATTTCAGCTGTATTTCAAGGGAAAATAAATGTAGGCTTTCTGTTGCAAGGAGCCCAAGAAGGAAACTAAAGAAACATTCAGATTTAGCTTTCTTTTTATTTATATTTTTGTATGGTGTAACTATAAGTTACTAACAATATATATTGTCCCAAAGCAGCTTTCTTAAACAGATTACAAATATGCATTTGACTATAAATTAGTCCCTATAAGTTTATCCCTAGTGCTCACTCATTAATAAAATTGTAATAAAATTGAAATGAATAAAAGATCTAGTGTGTGTGTGTATATATATATATATATATATATATATATATATATATATATATATATATATATATATATCATCATCATCATCATCTCCCGCTTATCCGTAATTCGGGTCGCAGGGGCAGCAGTCTAAGCAGGCCCCCGCCTTCGACTGCTGCCCAATCCTCACAGCACCGTCCCTTACGGTCCTTCCTGCAGGTGGTGAGCCCACGGGAAGGCAGCCCCACGTCACTCCGACGTCACGGACCTTGATATTTCCCTCGTAAGGGACCCCCGGAGCATAGAGGGTTAAGGGCCTTGCTCAAGGGCCCAAGAGTGGCAGCTTGGCGATACCGGGGCTTGAACCCCAGACCTTCCGATCGGCAACCCAGCGCCTTAACCGCTGGAGCCACCACTCCCCCTATATATATATATATATAGATAGATATAGATATAGATATATATATATATAGTGGTGAGAGTGGCAAGAAAAAACTAATTGAGATAGTATGAGGAAGAAACCTTGAGAGGAACTCATCCTCAACTGGGTGAAACCAAATGTCCATTCAATACAGTTCCATCATTGTTAAGGTCCTAAACTGTTTATGGTTAGACACGTATATGCAGTGGAAACATTTTAGCATTTCGTATTTTTTTGGACTATAAGCCGCTACTTTTTTCCTGGGTTTTTCCCAGTTTCACAAACTTCAAGCCAAAAAATTTAACCCCATAACATTAGACCAATAAAATTTCCGAACGGAAACGAAAAAACGCACCACACCTGTGTTCTGAGCTGCACGGCATCAGGAGAATAAAAAGGTTTTTTTTTCAAAACGCACGACGATGCCAAAAGAAAAACTCCCGAGAGAAATAGTTGTGAAAGGAAGGAGGAAGACAGCGAACAATGGCTTTCTTGGTAGGCTACTGTTTCGATACAAGCCGTTGTAACGCGTTGAGTCTGGGTGAAGGGAGAGCTCACTAACTCCAGTTACAACAGAAATCATATAAGCACAGACGGGTTTCCAAAACTCGTGCTTTTTTATTTTTCTTGGCAACAGCGTTAAGGGTTAGTCAAAGAAACTTAGAAATGAGCATCAGAAAATAATAAGGACATATTCCTTGTCTTGAACACACGCAGTAATAGCGGAAAAATGCAGTGGCAGGCTATTCCCAAAATACCGCTCTGCTCCTAAAGGAAGCGCAACATATTTCACCCGTTACACCGTGTATAACGTGTCTTTCGTTAAAGCCTGTGTAAAGTACATTAGTTTCAGTGTAGGCTTATAGACAGGTGCGGCTTATTTATGTTCAAAATAAAAATATTTGTAAAATTCATTGGGTGCGGAATGGGATTTCACAAAAAAGGCCCATTTTAACCTCTTACATGTATATTTCCATATACATGTATCTTGTGTATACATGTATCTTGTGTATACATGTAAAAGTGGATCATTAGGCAGCAAAAGACCCATGGTCTAAACCAGTGGTCCCCAACACATTATTTCTGTTGTATTTATTATCTGATTCTGAATTTTGGAAAATTACCGGATTCTCTCCACCACATCTGTCTATGACTCACTTTCGATGCATGTCATGATGCCTCGGTCACATGTCTTACTTACATCCGCTACCTTCTTAAAGGGGCTGCTCCGGCTGCTAACACATAATGCATTGCCGCTAAATTCAAACCCCCAAGCCAGCACAATAAACAAACACCACCACAGTGGATTCACGTTTATTATTATATTTAGAAATTACCAGTTTTTATGGCGCTTATACGATTTTATTTTGTTGTATTTATCCACCACGCCTTAAAGGCCGGTCTGTGAAAATATTGTCTGACATTAAACCGTCTTGTGGCCCAAAAAGGTTGGGGACCACTGGTCTAAACGTGGTGTATAAAAAGATCTGCAGCTTCTTTTGTTTTTAAATCTCTATAACCCTGTTCCCAGTGCATTTCTCGCAGGTCAAAGCCTGCATCAGAATCATAACACGGAGTTTCAGATGGCTAATCAAGCAGCACATGAAGCCAATGTTCCCAATCAGTGTTTTGCTATGTGCTAGCAGAGACTTTGCAAGCACATTACCACACAACTCGCCTGCACAGTCTCAGGCGTATGCTTAATTAGCACATTAATGCAAACATTCTGCTAATTAGCCTGTCAGCTAATATTAAGATTAAGCATTTGAAAGCACAACCCCCTAACAGGCTAGACGCTTTGTCAGTCTCTCTAAAAAAAAAGAATAAAAGGCAATACGTGAGAGGCTGTGGTGCTCATGGCCATTTGAAACATTTGTTGAATTAAGGATTAATGGATGAAAAAGAAAAACTGATGCAGAATGAAATCCACAAAAGGGAGAATGAAATCCACTGTGTGTTGTTCTGAATTAGAGCAGCAGTGTTTTCACTGTCTGTGTGGCTCGGATCGTGTTTCCTCATGTCTTAATGTGCTACATGGCAACGGGAGAACATCTGGCTAGGGGGAAAAATAACCTTATCGCCTATCAAGGAAAATATCGGAATGTTATGTGAGTCAACATTCATCAGTTTTCCCAGTGAAGCTCACAAACTCAGTCACTCTAATGCTGTGTTTCAGGTCTGCATTTTATTTTAGCTATATTTAACAAAAAAAATGTCTTACATTTCAGATAAATAAATACCTACGTAATAGAATAATGATGTATAAAAATGAAAAGCATTCCTAATTAGCAAGCAAATCAAAATGACTGCCCTTGCTCTCCATTACTGCAGCTATAGATTTCATTTCTGTTGTAACTGATACTATAAATCAGAGGTCCCCAAAAGTTTTCTAAAATGAAACGCGATTGAAGGCTGTGGGCTGAAATTATATGCATTATCTTATTATAACTTACTGTAAGTTCCCACAGTTACCGTCTTTTTTTATTCAATTAAACTGCTAGAAGTAAATTCAAGCAAAAAACAGTTTTTTGTTGTTTTCTATTTCAGTTCAGTGAAATTTTACTACAATGAAAACAATCCCATTTATACTACAATGAAGTTCACTGCCTAATACAGCTATTTAAGCTATAAGCAGTACAACCATATGTCTGAAATATCAGTAACCGCTGATGAAATACATGAAGCTGGTCCTTAGTTTTTAAAGGCTTTTCCACATTGAGCTGCAGCTGACTTACTGACAAAGTCAGCATATTATGTAGGTACAAGTCAGTTAGGTTGCATTCTTGATTTACACTTCTTATTAATCACACATTAGTAAACACCTATTGATCCGACTGAAAGCTGACTCGCAGAGGGAGATCCTGTCAAGGTTTCTGCTTTGTAACATAATAAAACATAAAACGTTATGTTAAATGTCAAATTGGAAATTAAGATTTGCGTCAATGCCATTTTTTCTCTTTTCCCCCTCTTCTTATATACGGCATGGCACACCAAAAATAATAATATAATTTTCAGAGTTGTTGCAATTTGTTTTGCTAAAATGTATAAAATAATAGCTTCTACTTGATCATATTTTATATATTTGTAGTCTGTGAAGAATTTTGTAGTAATTGGAATTCCAGCTCGATTCAGTGAGTTAGATCATTCATCGCAACTCATATATAAGACTTTTAACTCTCTCAACTGACAAAAAAACTCATTGTGATTTTGTACGATTTTGCTTGATTGCTAGTTTGACAAACAAAACAAGTATTTTAATTACAATAAAAAAAATTTTTTAGCATTAAGCATTGCATTTTAAGAAAACACACATAACTACATACAGCAAATTGTCAACATGCAGCCTTGCAGCAGATTCTCCCTGTCATCCTGCTTCATATACACACCTGCGACCAACACACATCTCATCGCTCTCGCTAACGAACAGCTCAGATGCTGAAAAGAGGTTTCCATGGGAGCATTTTGAATCAATTGAATTGCACTGCACAAGTAATGTCATAGCCTACATGCACAAATTAATGAGAAAAAAAATGCTTCACAATGCGAGGCAGTCTCTCAGCTCAAAGACTCAATAGAATGACTCATTTAGAAATGATACATTACTAGTATGTTGGACTTTCTCCTTTTTTCCTTTGTGAAATTCAATCCTTCACTGGAAATCAAGATTCCAAGACCTTTTGTCCAGCTCTTAAAGTCCAACCTGATGAATGACAGCCTTGGCTGCACTCTTTCTACTCTTACATTTCTAAACGAATGTTCACGATAAAATAGATGACTACTTTAATACTTCGGTTCGAGATTTAGTTCAGCAAAAATGAAGTGTACTTGACGCCAACCTTTAAAATAAAACGTGGACGAAAAAATGAGTCCTGTAGTTTTCCCTTAGACCTCCTTCTGACGCATTGAAAAGCTTTCTTTCTCTAGTCCAATGCACCAAATTATTGCTTTTCAAAACCAAATTAGTACCTTTCCTTTAAAAAAGTGTCTTTGGCTCAGTAATGGACTTCCTGTGGCTGAGGACACTCCTGCTAGCCATCAGGACAGGTTGGCTTTGTGACATTTACATTTTCTCTGAAGGATCTGTGGCCTGGCAGTCCTCTGCTTGACAGGACCGGCAGGGGGACGCTTCATTTAGCACTGCAATTTCTGAATGATGTCACGGAAAAAAAAAAAAAAAAAAAAAACGGGTAGGAAAAATCAACTGCATCACCTCTCAACCTCCACGATTGTGTGAGGGGAAGCAGTGGGGAAAACGGTGGTGCATAGAAGAATGCTTTAATCTTTTAGCTGCAGCTTGACATACACTCTTGTCCAGACCAGACTGTGCGGAATAGATTAGCTCCAAACATGAACATAACTCATGCTGCGGTCATTGAGAAATAACCCGTGCCATGTACATCTTAGCCTTCGAGAACATTTTTACTGGAGAAGTATTTCAACCCAAAAAATGTGATTATGGAGATTAGATTGCAGAAAACTGACCGGACAGTATTTTCTTTAATCATATACTCCATTTAATTTTAAGTTCTTCAACTCAGAAACTTTTAATTAATATGTCAGATCATAGTGATGAATCAACGTCATTGTGGAAGGACCTCTTGTGAACTATAAGTGGTAAAAATAGGTTTCCCAAAGGGTTTTTTGTGTCATTAATGGTAATGTGTTTCCTTAAGGGATTTCACTTGGAACCTTGTGTGATCAGGAAACACTCAGTTGTTAGGCTGTACCTTTAGAAAGACTTAAGCATTCCTCCCAGAACAACAAACTCAAAACACACATTTAGGTTGCCAGGTTTAAAAGTCAGCGAGTTATAAATAGCAGCAGTTGATAAGCATTATAAAGCATTCTTTGCTCCACACAGCTTCAGAAAAAAAATGGGTTCATATTTTGTCATAATTGTTGAAAGTGTGTGTTTTTTGTCCATTAGATTGTATCCAGTGCATAATTTGTGCTTAAAATATGAAGTAACACCAAAGGAGAGGTGGCCAAGCAAGTGTTAACAGAAGAAAAAGCTCTCAAACCAATGCACCAAAAGCACTGTAAGTGCTTCAGGCAAATACGACTGGAGTCAGTAGTATATGTTTTGTATAGTCAAGTCAAGAAGCTTTTATTGTCATTTTTACCATATACAGCTGACACAATACACAGTGAAATTAGACAACGTTCATGTATAAAGCAAATTACTAGAAGACATGGAGTGGAGGAATTTGATTGTCTTACATGGAGCCTTGCATTGAAGGTCCCTGGTCTAGTGGTTAGGATGCGGCGCTCTCACCGCTGCGGTCCGGGTTCGATCCCCAGTCAGGGAACCACCCCCAGGCACTCTCAGTGCCGGTCCCAAGCCCGGATAAATGGGGAGGGTTGCGTTAGGAAGGGCATCCAGCGTAAAAACGTGCCAAATCAAACATGTGGATGATCCGCTGTGGCGACCCCTAATGGGAGAAGCCAAAAGAAAGTTTTTACATGGAGCCTTGCATTAACACCTTTGGGGTGAACTGGAACACCAACTGCACACCAGACCTCACAAAACATCAGTGCAGGACCTCACCAATGCTCTTGTGGCTTAATGAACACAAATTCCCACAGATACAGATACAAACTTTAGTCAAAAGTTATAACAGACCTCAACATCTATGAAATAAACTGACTGCATGCCAGACTTTCACTCATCATCAAGGTAAAGCTGGGACTTTTTACATCTTACATGTACATTACAGGGAGCTTGGGTCAGCTGTGCTCCAGCACCCCTGGAGCACAGAGCGCCTTGCTCAGAGGACCCATCAGCAACCCAGATTCTTAATCACTGAGCTCCCACTTTCCATAATCAGGACCTAAAACCACAAAGTTCTTGTGGCTGACTGAACACAAATTTCTACAACCATGCTCCAAAATCTAATAGACCGCCTTTTTTTGGAACAATGGAGGCTGTTGAAGCAGCAAGGAGACTTTACAGTAATGCTCAGTATTTTAAAACATATAGTGCACCACCACTCAGGGCCAAACCTAAAATGATCTGATCCTCAGTCAGACGTATTAACGTTGTGCCAATGTTTCACCTTTGGCTTTACAATGTGAGATCTTTTGTGGCATCATTTTTTGGAAAATCTGGAAGAAGAAAACATTCTAAAAAGGGAAATGCCGCTGGGGATGGTTTTGCATCGACAGCCTGGGGATTGATGAGATTACGGAGCAACACGGGAGCTCTGAGGATGGATTTGGAGTGTAGTTAATGTGAACAGTCTACTACAATGGCTCAGAACCAGCTTAGACATATATGTAAAGTACATATATGTAAAAAATATAAATACATACATATATATGCGTTTATATATACATTTGCGGCATTTAGCAGACGCCTTTGTCCAGAGCAAAGTACATAAGTACATATAAGTACATATATATATATATGTGTATGTATGTATGTGTGTGTGTGTGTGTGTGTGTGTGTGTGTGTGTGTGTGTGTGTGTGTGTGTGTGTAAGTACATATATGTAAAAGTGCTATATAAATAAAAATACATTTAAATGAATTGAATTGATCATTCATGCCAGAAACAAAAATGGTGACTTTCTTGCTTTTTTAGCATCTTGTTCTATTTTGTCGCTATGGGTTAAGAAATGACAAAAACTCTCAAAAATCTGTCTTTTCCCACCATAACCATGATGCATAAGCATGTGTGACTATGATCGCAAGTCAGAAATTGGTCATTCATGAAATGCAATTTTTGACATAAGAGACATGGTCATTCAATTAACCAATTTCACTATGATATAATGATTGTACTCATACGTATTGTAGGCATATATTTAATCACTTTTATCTTTAGATATTTAATAGCTCAGATAGGTGGCACACTTGCACATTAAAATAAATGAGTACAAGCCCTGACCTAGGATCAGCTGTCCACTCATATGATCATTATAAAGCCCAATTCAAAAGCAGATCCCAGATCAGTGCTGGTATTCGGAGAAGTTTGCCACACACACCTCTCTAAGCCTCTTAGAGAGTCATCTATGCTGCTAAAGCAACCATCACGAAGGAGACAGTTGCTCTGAAGTGGATAGCGTTGATATGCAGCACAAAAATAGACAGCTCTGTTTTCCTGGCTGTTTATGTTCACACAATCCTCAAACTCAAAGTACTCATGAAGTTTGAGGTCGGATGATCTCAGAACAGTTGACGGTTATTAATGGAGTCAACATTTCCTTTTATAAACAAACAATGGGGTTAAGTCCGATCAGAGTCGAACTCTGCTTTCACCGTTTCGGTAAATACTATTTTTGTGAGCCAAAAGGTTGAAATAAATGATATGTTGGATGGTTATTGAAATTGTGAACGGTCCGGAACGCTCAGAGATCGAATGGTCATTGCATAGTGACACTTCTATTTTCTCAGAGCACTCTAAGGCTCTGATCTAATCAAAGCCAGAGGCAGGCGGATCTATTTAGCCGGTAAACAGACAATAAATGGTTGCTGCACACAAAGCAGCAGAAGCCAACAAAAGGCCTGCCATTTGGTTTTACACACGCAAATTGGAAGTTAATGTTGTCTTGTATTTTTGTGCCTGTAGAAGCAGTCATGAATGTGGGCGAACAAAAAAGATCCCGTTGCTTCAAAGCAACAGATGTCCATTTAACATAAAAACTGCCAACATCAGTCTCCAAAACAACGCATGTCCTTAATCGATTGCTTTATTATCTTCTGTGTCTTAATATCCACCATGCAATATACAGTTACAGTACAAATGATTCATTATATGCATTTTTTCAGTATCATTAATGCTATTTCTTTTACCTTGTAGCTCTGATGTAAAAATATCACTTATCTTTGATAACTGTTAACACCATGTCAACTAATGATCAAATCCATGTCACCTTAATTAAACTGAACAGCATGTGTTAATGTTTTTCGAAAAAGCTAACCCATAATTTGGCTAGTTTTTTTCTCACTACCCTCCTCTAATACACTGACCAGGCATAACTTTATGTTTACCCATCAGGCATAATATTATGACCACCTGCCTAATATTGTGTTGGTCCCCGTTTTGCTGCAAAAACATGGCCCTTTGAGCATTTCCAGCATTAACTTATTCAGCAATTTCAGCTACAGAAGTTTGGATTGTCTGTTGGATTGGACCACATGGGCCAGATTTCGCTCTCCACATGCATCAATAAGCCTCGGCCGTCCTTTCTTGGAGCACTTTGGATAGATACTGACGACCAGGAACATCCCACAAGAGCTGCAGTTTTGGAGATGCTCTGACCCAGTCGTTTAGCCATCACATTTTGGTCCTCGTCAAACTCACTCAAATCCCCATTTTTCTGCTTCTAACACATCAACTTCGAGGACAAATGTTCACTTGCTGCCTGATAAATCCACCCACTAACAGGTGCCATAAAGAAAGAGATAATCAATGTTATTCACATGTTATAATGTCATACTGTTATGCCTGATCAGTGTATACAAGGTGCTGCAAAATTGTCAAGAATGTCCAACTAGATGCAGGTAGATATGTGGCACAAATCCTAACACATCACCATCTGATTCAGACTTTATTCAAACTCAGTTTTGTATCACCTTTTAGCACTATGGCTCATCGTTCCTTCCTTAGATTTCTGGAAGGACTATGAATGAATTTTCGATCCATCACGACTAGCTGCCATGATGTGCTAACTGCTACCTTTCCATTAGCAATTCATTGGTGCATTAGTCATTTTGGCTTGGGTTTCCCATTAACATGTGCCAATAATTGGACTGCCTCAAACAAACAGACATCCATCGAGGAAGGCACATGCAGTTGCCAAGAGACAGCGAATCCTCGAGTGTCATCCAAATCCTCGAGTGAAATGAAGGAGGGGAACTGGGATGTTGGCCAATAAGAACCTACTGAGAATACACTCATCGCAATACACGCAGATGCAGAGAGAGAGAGAATTAAACACACTTCTCACATAGCCTTCACTTGGGACATGCCTATGTTCCAGGGCATCGCCTGGCTCTACCCCCTCCATCCCTTTATTATTTAAATCCTTGTTCTGGACTTGGGATGCATTGATACCATGTAAACCATGTAAACTAATAGGCTTGTGTTTTAGAACTGTATTAAGTTGATTTGAAATACAGCAAATTCGCTAGCTGCACTAGTTTCTTTATTTTGATTGTAAGAAAAGATAAATTTTTATGTTTCAATTTAATTCCTCGCTGTCAATTGGCTGATCATCAAGAACAACATACTGGAAAAGAGCTGTTGTTTTCACTTAGCGCATTATAATTTTTTCTCACCTAGCCGGTGCTTGCCACTGCCGTGTGCCGCTAGCAATGAACTCTTCGTGCTGAGTTTTATGTTTAAAATGTGGCCGCCTGTAAACACTAGAAGAGCGTGTGTTTTAGCAGTGCTCAGTGTTCAGCTTTAGCTCTATTCGTATACATATACATACATACATATATATATATATATATATATATATATATATATATATATATATATATATATATATATATATACATACATACACATATATATATATATATATATATATATATATATATATATATATATATATATATATATATATATATATTTAAAATGTTTAAAACTTTCTGGCCCGGAAATCCTCTGCAAAGTCTGCTTTGCTTTGCCCCAGTTAATTGTGAAATATGTCTGTCATGTCAAACATTCATTAGTGTCTTAAGGTTATGCCAGCGGTTCTCAATGTCAGGGATTCACCCTGCCACGCCCCCCTCTGTAGCTGTCAGGGATTCACCCTGCCACGCCCCCGTCTGTAGCTGTCAGAGATCCACCCTGCCACGCCCCCCTCGATAGCAGTCACGCTGCTTCCCAAGATTACCGACAGCTGTGGCTCATGAAAGATCAGACTACATAAACTCACGTTCTTGAGTCACAGGCTGTCGGTCGTTATATTGTCAAGCTGGACAATCGCGTGGCTGCTCGACCGCCAGCTGTATATGCGAATTCCACTTCCGACTTGGATTACTCATTGCCGAAGGCTTTATGGATTATGCTTGGGACATTCGAACTCATAGCGGACAACGCGTATCGAGCGGATGTCTTTGTTTGTTGTTTTCAACGGCTTATGAGTGTTTCTGTGTTGTACGGTTGTTGAAATAAAAGGACAATGATCGGACTATATCGGCTTCCGCGTCTGCAGCCTGACACTCAATTAGGCATGCCACTCTATAGGGAATAAAAACGTGGCAATTGGGGCGCATTGACCAGCAGGATTTATATATATATATATAAATCGGGTAGAAGAGGAGGTAAATGGATGTGTTGATGGAAGACATTCATTTAGTGAATTTGAAATAAGCAGATGTAGAGGACAGGGTGGAGGACAGGGTGGCAACCCCAAATTGGAGCAGGCGATAGAAGTCGATGACTATTATGAACTTATTTAGACACACCTTAGCTCTATCACATTCAGCAAAGTTTTTAATTAGTTTTCCCAGTTGAAGACTTTTGCTATTCTCCTGGATGCCCCTTTTTGCTAGCTTTTATAATCAGTTTCTCTTAAATCTACTCCATTAATTTCCGTTTTTCCACTTTTTGTGTGGTAAAGAAAACGAACCAAAGCCACGTTTCATTCTCTAAACCGCCAATCTATGAGCTAACCTCATAGGTTGCCATGCTGAACGACTGCAACGCATTTCTGGGAAATGAATATCCCAGACAGTTCTGGCGTGTCGCTGAGAGTTAATGACTTTTCTGCGGCACAAAACAGAACTTTGTAAAACGCTCGAGACAATAAAGGCAGATGGATGAAATGCCATATTTTAAGATTTTAACCGTAAATGTCATATTGTCAAGTCTTCTGTCTTTTTAGGACCTTTATCATGATTTTTTATTTTTATTTTTTAAGAAATTTTTCACAATTCCTGTCACTCCTGTCACACGTGTACAAATCAAGGTGTTATTATAGACAAATCCCATAATCCTTTTATTTTTTAGTGTATGCTGCACAAAGGGCATTTCAAATTGCTTTGTGACCTCCAAGTTGTCCTGATCTGAGTCCAGTCATTAATTACACAATGATGTTTGGAAGGCGAAAAAATTTTATCTCTAGAATTGAGTAAATCTGATAAGATGACATTTAACAGCAGGGAGTTCTCCTGTTCACTCTTCTCTTGAGTAGAGTACAAATGAGGCACACTTTTGCAGTACAAAAGAAACGATGGAAAGTTAGTCTATCCGTGACTGTTCAGTGTAACTGGAGGTAATATGAAGCCTAAATAGTAATTATCATAATAGTCAAAGGAATTCATCAGGGAAAATTTATTTTGTTTAGTTTCCATTTACACTATGCTTCAAAAGTGTCTGGATAAATGGATTTTCATCTCCCAAACAGTGATTAAACTCAGAGCTTGGCTTTATCCTTAAAATAAATCTGTTTTTATGGTAAAATATATTTATACTAGTGGTGAAACTTCCTGGAATAAAGTCTCAATATGTTCACTGCACTCACTATCATTCAAATTAAAGTAGAATTGCATAGTAGAACAGGATTGCATTCAGAATAGAGGACATGGCAACCAGTGCATTCAGTGTATTAAGGATATGCCCTAAGGTAACATTAGCTTTCTGCTTGTATTCATTATTTGGCCCTATCTCAATTTCAGTCTTTTACATCTGCCACTTGTGAGATTGTCATTTGTTTATGTAGTCACTTAAGAGGTTTGGGCTATAAATCTCCTCACACTATTGAGGAGTTTCATGACTGGTTAAGAAATTAAGCAACAGAGGTCATGGCCCTGCGCAGGAAACATTTCCGTGGAATAGCTTATGGGGGCCTCTAGTGGATACACGAACATTTGACCAAGCTAGGGGTCAGTTTTTCTTTTTTTCAGCTTATATTTTTCTACAACAAAGGATTGATCATGATGGCATGGTTTTATACTTCATCTTCAAATCTTTTAAAGATTCACAACATTCAGCAGCTACGATGCTCTGTGATGGTTAGACGGCTTTCAAGAGACGAGTGCATAGAGCCAAGGCCCTGTGTGAGAGCAAAAAGCTGTCTGGAAAGCAAACAAGATGAAAAGCTAAGCAGGCTCTTTTTTTTTTTTTGTAATATTTGCTTTCAGTTTGTGTAATGTCAAAAATAAATCTCTACTATTTCACAAGTCTGGTTTATGAGGTCATTTTATGTATAACACTGCTCTTCAGTATGACATTGTCTCAAGGTTACCACGAGGTTGCAGTGTCTAAGCAACAACCCAAAGGGCTGTAACTTACAAATATCTAGCATAGTGATAAACCAAAATAGACCATTGACATTTAGGGTATCTGTGTCAGAATGATGCAATAAAAGTAGGATATTTTCTTATAGCTCAAATCTACACCATCTGGAGGTGAGAATGGTGTCCAACCTGATTACCATCACAAAGTCATTCCCTGGCTTACTCACAAATTAAACAACATACTTTTCGTCACTGCCTTAGTATCATTTCTATAATGTCTTACCTTGAAGTACTTTCTTTTTTATGCATTCTCTTCAGCTGAGAAAACAGCCAGGAAATCCCTGTTACTGTATATTGTACGGTGCTGCTAAAATGATAATTGTAAAATGTAATTGAATTTTGCTAAAACAAAAAATCCAATCGCGCTGCAGAGAGGAATGCGCCAGAAGATCGTTCTTTCTGAAGGGTAAACTATTTTGTTGCGAGTCTAAATAACATGCATCTAAATAACATGCATTTGGAAATGAGATTGGAAATCCATCCATCCAGCCAACCGTTTGCAAATCCATCCGTTCAACCTTGTATCAATCAGTGCATTCATCCATCCATCCATCCATCCATCCATCCATCCATCCATCCATCCATCCGATTAATTCACCTATCAATCAACTGATCAATCAATGCACCAATCCAAACCAGAATGTAAATGTACAGTGCATCCAGATAGTATTCACAGCGCTTCACTTTTTCCACATTTTGTTATGTTACAGCCTTATTCCAAAATGGATTACATTCATTATTTCATCAAAACTCTACAAACAATACCCCATAATGACAATGTGAAAGAAGTTAATTTGAAATCTTTGCAAATGTATTAAAAATAAGAAATGGGAAAAATGTACATGCAGTAAGTATTCACAGCCATTGCTATGACACTCATAATTGAGCTCAGGTGCATCCTGTTTCCATTTATCATCCTTGAGATGTTTCTACAACATGATTGGAGTCCACATGTGGTCAATTCAGTTGATTGGACATGATTTGGAAAGGCACACACCTGTTTATATAAAGGTCCCACAGTTAACAGTGCATGTCGTTGCCTTGTACTTGTACATGTGTAATGACAATAAAGTTGAATCTAATCTAATGTCAGAGAAAATACCAAGCCATGAAGTCCAAGAAATTGACTGTAGACCTCAGAGACAGGATTGCGTTGGGGCACAGATCTGGGAAAAATTTCTGCAGCATTGAAGGTCCCGATGAGCACAGTGGCCTCCATCATCCATAAATGGTAGAAGTTTGGAACCACCAGGACTCTTCCCGAGAGCAAAGCGGCCCGGCCAAACTGAGCGATCGTGGGAGAAGGGCTTTAGTCGGGGAGGTGACCAAGAACCCATAGGTCACTCTAAAAGTGCTCCAGCACTCTGTGGAGAGAAGAACCTTCAGGACAACACCCATCTTTGCAGCACTCCAGAATCAGGCCTGGATGGTAGAGTGGCCAGATAAAAGCCACTCCTCTGTAAAAGGCACATGACAGCCCACCTGGTGTTTGCCAAAAGGCTCATGACCAGCCACTGCTCATCACCTGGCCAATACCATCCCTACAGTGAAGCGTGGTGGAGGGAGAATCATGCTGTGGGGATGTTTTTCAGTGGTAGGAACTGGGAGACTAGTGAGGGTCGAGGGAAAGATGAATGCAGTAATGTAACAGAGACGTCCCCTGGAACCTCTGGACTGGAGCGACAGTTCATCTTCCAACAGGACAACAGCCCTAAGCACACAGCCAAGATAACAAAGGAGTGGCTGATGGACGACTTGTAAATGTCCTTGAGTTGCCCACCCAGCACCCAGACTTAAACCTGATTTAACATCTCTGGAGAGATCTGATAATGGCTGTGCACAAATGCTCCCCATCCATCCTGATGGAGCTTGAGAAGTTCTGCGAAAAAAAGAATTGGAGAAACTGCCCAAAAAGAGGGGTGTCAAGCTTGTAACATCAAACTCAAAAAGACTTGCGCTGTGATTGGTGACAAAGGTGCTTCGACAAAGCATTGAGCAAAGACTGTGAATACTTACGTATGTGATCTTTTTTTCATATTTTAATACATTTACAAAGATTTCAAACACAATTATTTTACGTTAGGGTATGGGGTATTGTTTGTAGAATTCTGAGGAAAATAATGAATTTAAAGAAATTTGGAATATGGCTGTAACATAAAATGTGTAAAAAGTGAAGCGCTGTGAATACTTTCTGGATGCACTGTAAATAGACTTTTATCTTAATAAACAATTGTTAATTTTTGGGTACCACAAGGTTCTGCTTTAAAGCTAGTGCTGAAACACAAACAGAACATCACTTTTAATTGTAGGTTAAACCTAGGTATACATACGGTATATGTAAAAAAAATAAAAAAAAAATCCTAATAATTAAATATTTGAAATATATCAATCTTTAAAACTTTAAATTTTGTGTAACAGTACACAGAATTTATGGTTCGATACGTACCATTGAATTTTAAGACTAAGTATTTTTCTGTTCAATTTGAGTACAGTCAGGGGGAAGAAATGCGAAATATAAAAAATTGCTTGTCGTTTTTTATATTAACGCAGGGTATTATTATTAACATTTGTGATCATCAACATTGTTACAGTTGACTTTTTTTTTTTAAATGTTGTTTTTTTAAAACAATTTTAAATAAAATGCCTACTTGGTTAAATAATATAATTTTTTTTATTTTATAATTTTTTATACAAATCAAATAGAATTAATCTAATAATTGCAATACACTTTTTATATCTATTAAATTATGTAATCAATTATTTATTCATTCATTCATTCATTTCCTCCCGCTCATCCGTAATTCGGGTCACGGGGGCAGCAGTCTAAGCAGGCCCCCGCCTTCGACTGCTGCCCAATCCTCACAGCACCGTCCCTTACGGTCCCTCCTGCAGGTGGTGAGCCCACGGGAAGGGTAATCAATTAAATTGGCACAAATTGGAAAAATTTTATTAAATAGTTTACTTAACTGTTGTACTTATTTCAGCATACTTTAACAAAATGTCTTTATTCCTTTCATTCTTTATTTATTCACTTCCTCGGTATGTGGAATTAACAGGATGTTCTTCTTTAAAGGTATATTCTTGAAGCTGGACATAAAACACTGAAGAATCCATGGCGTTAGCGTTAGCCACTAACCACTTCCTTGTTAGCAGCTAATGCTAACACCGTTTGTGTTGTCATGAATGTTGTCATGAATGCGCCAAACTAATCTTATTTCCTGTACAGAGTGAGTAGCCACAGTGACAATGCGCAAACTCTAGTTTCTTTTTTATACCCCTGGTATTGTTGTGCATGTTTTCAAGTGTAAAAATAATAATACAATTGCGTAAAAAGTATGAGGCGAAGACTGAACAAACTTGTATTCACTTAATTACTGTACGTATGATGTATTATAATGCTGGACACACTGTTCCCACTCACAGCAAAGAGGCAAATTATGAACAAATTCAACTACAGCTTTAGTTTAACAACCACTTATCAGCACACGAGGACGGCGTCATCACACTTTGGCTTCACGATCACACTAACCGTGTGTGTTACAATAGCATTTAGCACAATAACTTGTGTGTTACACCTCCTACAAACACATGAACAAACAAAAGCTGGGTTGCATTTATATATATAGGGTGGCAGTGTTGGTGATCAGGCAGGTGGTAGGCTGATGGTATTTGGTTTTTAAATTGAGTGAGGGTGGTTGCAGGGGTAATAAGTTGCTAAAGGTGGTGATGGTGGTGGGGATGAAGGTCATTATGGTGGTGTTAATGGAGAAAGTGACAAGGGAAATGGTGCTAATATGATCCTAATTGTGTATCTGTTTGAGGGTGACGGTGTTGGTGATAAGTCTGGTGGTGTGGTATTTGGGTTTTGAATTGGGTAAGGGTAGTAATGCAGTTGGTGATGGAGGTTTGCTAATACTCAGGTTGGTGGTGAAGGTGGTAGGGGTTGGTCAGGGTTATAGTGGTGATGTTGATGAAGTTGATAAATCTGATGGTGGGGTATTGAGGTGGGTCAGGTTGGTGGTGGTGATGGTGGTAGCAATAGTGATAGGGTGATGAAGTAGGTGATGGTGGTGGTTAGGTATTATGGTGGGTGGTGGAATGTGAGTGGGTGTAATGGCAGTGACAGAGGTAAGAGTACTGGGGATGTATAGTCTAGTGGAGAAGAATTGTAATGGTGATAATGGGGTGGTGATGATGGGGTTGGGGGACTGGCAGAGGGCACGTGGGTAATGCATCCAAGATACAACAAGCTTGAACATACAACACTGTTTACCATAAGGGTTTTGTTTAGAAATGAAAGTGCATTATGGTATAAGCAGAATTTATTTATGTAACAGGGGTGTGTATTAGACTTCACTTCATCGCAACCAGAGCTCTCAGGCTAGCATGCTCTGTGTGACAGAGTGGAGGCACTATAGCATTAGAACACACACACACACACACACACACACACACACACACACACACACACACACACACACACACACACACACACACACACACACTTACTTCCACCCACACGCACATACAAGAGCCAAGTTGCTTACTCAATTCATCAATGCTCGGATCTCTTTAGATTTCTGCAACCATTTCATTCTTTTATAGCACCAACTTTTCACAGATATACACTAGAGCTTACCCATAATCCATCACACTTACAGACAGGTATTTCGCAACAGTTAATAATCAGGTCAAGTGATGCATATTGTTACTATTAACACTTTAAATATGATTACTTCCAGTACAGTTTACTATTAGGAGGAACTTGCAAGCCACACTGTATCTTTTACTGCATTGCTGATTCTATAATTTAGTTAATCTGGCAAAAAACTGACCATGACTGCAGTCCACTGAATGAATGTTCAGTGAGGAAAATAAATCTAGTGTCAAGGGTGATAATCTTCTTCCTTATCCACGTTTGACCAGGTTGTACCATTATTTAATGGTTGGGGCGTGGCTTTAATATTTTACAGGCATCACATCACACCCCAACCAACAACCCTACTGTATCTGTGTGTAGAACTTGCATTGTATTTTTACAGACCAAACCAAGTACTGGAATTATATTGTAGCACAAGCAATCAATGTCGGTAAAAACATGGCTGTAGTGCAGCAACTTGGACTATTATGGCAGATCCTCTTGCCTTTAAGGGCATTATTTACCTGACATTATTTGAACAGTGGTGGACAAAGTGTATAAGCCATGCATTTGAGTCAAAGTAGAGATACACTTGGTAAAATATTACACCCCTAAAAATGCTTCCTTTAAACTTTCACTTGAGTCAAAGTACAAAAGTATATACCTTCAAATGTACTAAAGTATCCAAAGTACTAAGATTTATTATGGCTGTAATGTTCCTATTATCATTTTTATCACAAGACTCTTTACTTAATTAACTCAGTTTATGTGAAAAGACTTTAATGTTACTCTTAGTACACTAATCTATCAGTCAAACACTAACTGATATCTATCCAAATTATTATGAGCCAAATGCCTACTTTTCAACTACTTAAATATTTAATATACGCAAATAAGGTCATAGGTGTTGTGGCGAGTTCGAGTCATGAGTTTCTTCCATTATTTATTTCTCTCAAAATGTTCTGCTGTTGAACTGATGCTGAACTGTATATTGGTGATAAGTAGATACACCAAGCGCCAATCAAAACAAGTTTAAAACAGAGCGAGACTCGACCCTGATTGGTGGCTTTCTGCGTGATTGACCAGTTAAGTTTTTATCCTCATAAATAAAAAGAAACGACTGATTTTGCTAAATGTAATCGAGTAAAAAGTCATATATTTGACTTTGAAATGTAGTGAAGTTACATCATCAAATTAAAATACTTTAGTAAAGTACAGATACATGAAAAAGTTACTGTCCAACACTGCATTTAAACTGGTTTAAATAATTACTATGATGACATGCCTTGTTAATAAATTTAATGACAAACCCATTCCATTTCAAAATGAATGGACAGAGAAGTACATGTTCATTCTCTACTTCTAGTAAAGAAAAATTTATACATTTTAGTAACTAGTACCTAGTAGTTCCATAATAGTTCCATAAACTAGTACTAAAACTAATAATTAAAGGTTACTTGTTAGTTTTCAGTCATGCTAGTTGCTTATCCAGATCACTGTAAACAAGGAAACTTGCATAGCAGCATTTTCACAGATACTTTGCTGAATAATTTGTTTTAACAGAGATCTTAATACAAGATGAGAATGGAAAATGTTGATGGTGGTGGTATTTGTTTAAAAGTTAAAACTTTGTAAGCTGATCTGTTTTTAGAAAGTAGCAAACTAAACGAATAAAACGCTGCTGCATCTAAATCTTTTCAACGCCATTATTAGCAAGTAGTTATTTCATAGTTATTGTGTAAGGTGATGGAAAGAAATGTTAAGCCAAAATGTAATCAACCTGTCAATGAAAAATCTTGTAATGTAAATACAAAATAAACTTTAAACGCCAGTGAAAATTGTAAGATTCATTAACAAAAAGTTGTTTGGGGTTGTTTTTTTTCTTTCTTTCTTTTTAAGGAGAATTGGGGGAGGAGAAAGTGGACGACCACTGTAGTTTAATGGAATTCCTCTGATAGATACAACCACAAAGGCATCAATAGTCAATTTCCCCACGCTGGAATTAACATATTACCATTTCTATATTTGTTTCTGTCTAATCTAGCAATTGATTACTGATAAACAGGTTTCTGGAGCACTCTGGGGACTAACAAATTTCCTGTCCGTTAATGTTTGTTTAAGTTATTTTTTTTAACTGCTTCTCAATGTTTTGCTCCAAACACAGTATAATAATTATAATGACATAATAACTGCATACAAAAATATGAATAATAACAAAATAACCACCTTTAATATAAAAAAAAAAACAAAAACAATGTCTAGCAACACTCAATGTGTAAAATCTTTAAACCTTATTCCTCTCTATTTGGCAAGCTGTTGTCATGTATGAAATCTCCACCGAAACCTTTTGTGCCAAACAAGTGAGTGTAGTGCAAATCCCACAAGAAGAGGATGAAATTGTTCTTACCGCTGAGAGGTCGTTTTGTACTTCTGCCTGCAAAACAAAACAAAAAAAATCATTGTATTAGACCAGTTGTGGGCTGGATTTGTAAAAAAAAAAAAAAAAAGAAATGGCAGGAGTATTGTAGCCTGTGTAATCGTGTCCCGGTTGTATCGTGATAGGGTCCTTGGGTCATTCCATGAGTGTGTATTTGTTTGTGTGTGAATGTGTGTGGCCTCCGTACTTTCTCTATACAGAGGACCAGAGTTCAGAGCCAACCGATGTGCGTAGGATGCCTCATCATGTGTGAACCTCTCAGAAGTTTACACTTTTACACTACATGCCGTGCGCCAAGCTGCTTTCCTTTAATCAATATGACTTTTCTAATGTTCTTTAAAAAATAAGAATCACTCTAAAACTATAATAACGCTTGCTCGCTCCGCACCGACAATATGAATGTAGGTTTTAAAAAAAATTATAATTGTTCAAATCTACAAAAAATAATAAAATTATTATAGTAAAAAGCATTTTGTATTTATTTTTGCCTTTTCATCCTGTTCTCTGTCTAAAACGTTTTATTGTGTCCCAGCTGAGCAGGTGAAGAACGGATAAATGGATTTTTTGCTCAGGTACTTTTAAAAGTGTAAGGAAATAAAAACACAGATTTGAGGAACTGAAGGTATATGAACCGTAGACATTTGGTATGTGGCCTAACTGCTTCTAGAACGTTCTTTCTCACAATATATCTAGCTTACTATTTTAAAGAACATTTTTAAGCCAGGTCTCATGTGGGTTCCTTCCAGGTTCTCGGGTTTGGACAAAGGTTTGTGGACAGCTTATCATAAGATTCGTATATACTTATTAAATACCTAATTCCACATTTAGTCCCTATTTGCTGTTTTAATAACTTCCACTCTTCTGGGAAGATTTTGGAGTTGGGTAATGTCGGGTAGTCAAGTCAAGTCAAGTTTATTTCTATAGCGCTTTTCACAACAGACATTGTCTCAAAGCAGCTTTACAGAAATCAACAGTTAAGGTGAACGGTGTGTATTTATCCCTGATGAGCAGCCATGGCGACTGTGGCACGGAAAAACTCCCTTAGATGTTATGAGGAAGAAACCTTGAGAGGAACCAGACTCAAAAGGGGAACCCATCCTCATTTGGGTGACATCAAGAGTTGGATCATAAATCTTTCAACAATACAGAACACTGAAGACTAATGTTAGTGGGGTTGGTGAGGTAAGGAGCACTGGAGTACGGTCAGTGTTTACATTGATTCCAAAGGGTTGAGTTCAGAGCTCTATAGAAGGAGATCTTCAGATTCAATCCATGTAAAGCATATCTTCATAAAGATATCTTTGTTCACATGTGCATTGTCATGCTAGATCATATTTGGGATTCAGGTCTCCTATTCAAGTTAAGGTAAATTGTCATGCTACCACAGCCAAAAACATCCTGTAGACCCATTGGGGTAACGGTTTGAGGAAGAACCACATAGCTGGCAGGTCTCTCAATACATTTCTTTATATAATGTATGAGAGAATGAAGTAGATAAAGTGCCTAAATTGTGTGGATTACAAATGCGACCAAATACAAGGTTTTATTTATTAGTTTTGGCACCACACAATAAAAAAGTAATGTCACACAAAACAGCACATATGCTGTTTACATATGTACATATTTATCTGCAATTGTCAATTTGCACAATTGCTACTATTTGCACTTTTGGTAGACCACAAACTGCGTTTTGTTGCTGTGTATCTGTACTTTGCAACGACAATAAAGTTTGTTCTATCTATCTATCTATCTATCTATCTATCTATCTATCTATCTATCTATCTATCTATCTATCTATCTATCTATCTATCTATCTATCTATACTGTATGAAAGGTCAATGTGAAAGACTCTGTGAAAGACTCTCTCCTAAAGCATGCATTCGAACCAGAAAAAGTCTAAAAGTCCAACTATGATAAGTAACATACAAAATAAATGTAGATAAAAATCAAAGAGAGCTGGGAAATAAACACAGCAGGTCATAAAACCTCAAACGCAGTGTTTTTCTTAATTGACAACTACAAAACACTGTGACGGTTCACGGAGAACCTGTAGTATATGTCGGCACTGGAAACATGCACTGAAATACGACACACTCCACCTGCATGAACTCTCGAACACCGATAAACCTGAGAGACAAGTGCATTCGGCGACTTACATTCCTCTGAGCCGGAGCCACATTTTCTCCGTCTGCTCATTCCTGCTGTACTTCATGGAGTTGCTCTCCAGTCCGTCCACGTCGCTGGAGAGTGAGTCCATTGCTTGCAAAAACCTGTGTGTGTGTTTGAGAGAGAGAGAATGCGTGTACTGTCCTACGGTGTAACGGAATCAGCAGGGAGCGAGTCAAGCATGAGCGTGTTTGCGTCCTCAGACTCAGAGCGCACCATCCATCCTGGAGTCCACCGGCTCCATAGAGCATCAGGCAAATAGTGTGTGTGTGTGTGTGTGTGTGTGTGTAGTATGTGTGAGCGAATGAGAGTGTGAATGTGTGTGAGAGAGAGAGAGAGTGTAGCGTCGCAGCACTGACAGCACAGCACACCTCTCTCAGTGACACACGAGCTACATATACACACACTCAGACACACTTGCACAAAGGTCCTGTTCACGTGGACTCCCACCCTCTATCTATCATTTTCTCTCTCTCTCTCTCTCTCTCTCTCTCTCTCTCTCTCTCTCTCTCTCTCTCTCTCTCTCTCTCTCTCTCTTTCTTTCTTTCTCTCTTCCTCTCTCTTCCTCTCTTTAACCGGAACTGCAGCTTACTGAGGATCCATCACACTCACTGTTTCTGAAATCTTTCCAGATCCCTTTAACTCCTCTTCTCTCCTCTCTCCCTCCCATTCTCTCTCTCTCTCTCTCTCTCTCTCTCTCTCTGCTTGCTCACTCGCTCTTTTTCTTACTGTTGTGATGGAGGCGTGCTCTCTTCATGACACAAGCGTATCTGATCTTCTGATGATGACATTCATATTCCCAATAAACACACATTCTCTCTCTTACACACACATACACACACACACACGGCCCTACACACTCAAAGACCCGGGTGCTGCTAGAAACGTCATAGCTATGGTTTCCGTGTTGACCGGTTTCAGACAGTGAGCAGATGGGCTTCAAGGCAACCCCCCAATTTCTCTCTCTCTCTCTCTCTCTCTCTCTCTCTCTCTCTCTCTCTCTCTCTCTCTCTCTCACACACACACACACACACACACACACACAAACACACACACACTGTTTTTGGCAATGCACCAGGGAAGCAGTCTCAGATGCACCCAAACAGCAAGAGAGATAGAGAATAAAAGAGGGAGAGAGACTAATAAGGAAATGGGCGTTGATATCATCATCATCCACATCAACATCAGCATCATCATGCACCTGCTGCTGGGCTTTTCCTTTTTCTCTCTTCAGTTTCTCTCCTGATTTAAACACACAGACACACACCCACACATACACATATACACACACAGCGAGCCCTAGAAACAACTGCTAGTGCAATGGCAACAGCCTAAAGAATAGATATGATGTCTTTTTTTTTTCCAGCGTGTTATGATGGTGTGTGAAGGCTAATGGAATTACACGGAGAGCTACTTCCAGTATACAACCCCCATGACCACCCCACCCCCTTTGCTTCTATTCCCACGCATGCATCACAATTTCACAGTGCTCTTTGTCCATATTCTTTCACATCCACTTTATTACAGTAGATACACCTGTTGCTATGCAGTTATCCAATCAGCTGATCGGCGCAGCGAATAACGTCTTGTAGATGCAAATCGCTGGTTCAAACATTTCAGAAACTGCTGATCTCTGCAGATTTTTACATGCAAGATCCACCTGTGTGTAAAAAACCAAACAAAAAAAGCCTTGAATTTGGGAACGCTTAAAACTGCTATGAAAGGTACAGTAACTTAAATAATCACTCTTTACAGCCAGGGTGAGGTGAAAAGCATCTCAGAATGCACAACATGGCAACCCACACCTCATCCGATAAACAGACGCCACCCTAGAAATGCTATTTTATTAAATTTGGTACTGTAATAACAGTTTACTTAATTTTATAATCAATAATGATTTTTATTAATACATTTCATTATTTTAACATAAAATTATTTTAACCACGGTAAAGCGGGGGATTACTGAACAGTAATACCGCAGTTCTTGTCGCATGCTCTGATCAGATCATTTGACTGACTTGGTTCTTTAAAATTTTTTCATCAAACAAGTCTTTTTTGTCGTTAAGTTTATTTTTGTTCCTTTGATCAGAAATAAAAGAAAATGTTACATTTTCAATAAGCAGATTCTCCAACACATCTATAGACTATATATTTTCCAATAATGAAAATACACTATAAGGACAAATGTATTGGGACACCTTACATTTCTGCAATAGGTGGATCTCCTGCTATAGAGCTCTGATCTCAACCCTATGGAACACCTTTAGGATGAATTGGAACCCTGACTGCACCCCAGGCCTCCTCACCTCACCTACATCAGTACCTGACTTTACTAACACCCTTGTGGCTGAATGAGCACAAAATCTCCACAAGCGCATTCCAAAATCTAGTGGAACATCTTCCCAGAAGGGTAGAGGTTATTATAAGTACAAATTGGGACTAAATGTGGAACGTTAAGCTCAAAAATACTATACATATGGTGTCCACAAACTTTTGGTAATATAGTGTATGACAATGCAGCTTAGGACATATTATGATAACATTATGAGCAGCTCATCTCTCATATTTGATCGTCATGCACAAGTTGCCAAATGGTTTCTGTCTTTGGAATTGCTTGACAGTGAGTGACTGCCCTTCTCTGACCCTCCTAATGGCCGTAAGGATGGACACACACACACACACACACACACACACACACACACACACAAAGGACAAATTCTATATGCCAGTTAGGCTACAACACATGGGTTTGTAGTGGAAGAGGGAACCCTCGTGCCTGGAAGAGACCCCTGAGCACTTGGAAAATATCAATACACCCACTGAAGTGGAATTCAAACACTAAACCCCAGAAGTGTGAGGTAAATATGCTAGCCAATAATAATAGACAAGTGTGCATAATAATAATAATATGATAGCTACTAACAATATAACATTTACTTTAATAGTAATTTTATTATATCTACAATAACAAGGGAAGTCGTAGCTCGGTGGTTAAGGCTCTGGGTTACTGACCACGGAAGGTCGGTGGCACAAGCCCCACTGTTGGGCCCCTGATCATGGCCCTTAACCCTCTGCACTCCAGGGGTGCTGTGCAATGTCTGACCCCAGCTTCCTTGCATTGCTGGGATATGTAAAGAAAAAAATGTACTGTGCTGTAATGGAGATGTGACATAAAAAAAAAAACTTTAGTTGTAGTATATCAGAATTTCACATTATTATTATAATAACATTATCATCATTAGTAGTATCAGAACTTTTGTTGAGTTACTGTAGTTTTGCAAAATCACAACTGACCATGCGTTTTTTCCCCCCAAAGCAACTAAGAAATCTTTAAGTTTGAAAAGAAAATTAACTTTGTCAGATTTTTCACAGTTTTACTTAATTAAACTGAAATATAAAAACTAATCAGAATTAGTAATGATTTAAAATTCTTTAAATGTTTCCCTTTTGCATTACGGAAATAACTTCAAGTTATAAACGTAATTTTCCTCCTACCTTGTGGTACATAAGGGGGCATTTACAGGCCAAGTACTAATGATCTACTCCTGAAGGTTGCAGCTTTATTGGATTATACTCAGTGATGTAAAACAGCTTAATTATTTCCCAATTAGCACAGGAACAAAAACAGGTCGTTTCCTCTATTAAATCAGTGCGCCTGGAAATGGGAAGATTAGCAGCTTGCCGGACAGAGAAAAATCTCTCTTCATTTAGGACTTAATGAAGGAAAAAAAACAGGGTATTTTAAATTTTTAATATCCTGATCATTTTTAGCGTCGTCGC
The DNA here is from genome assembly GCF_946808225.1 of Silurus aristotelis. NCBI lineage: Eukaryota > Metazoa > Chordata > Actinopteri > Siluriformes > Siluridae > Silurus > Silurus aristotelis. The sequence continues at coordinate 7,931,782 of NC_139576.1, forward strand.
AGAGCAGGACATCTGGCGTGACTTTCTAGGCATGTTATTTTCCCATGGAGAAAAAGTGTGATAGATAAAGATATTAAAAAAAAAGAAAAAATGTGCAAAAAAAAATTTTTTTATTGCTGTGTAGCTCTTATGAGCAATACACAGATGAATTAACATTTACAACATGATAACAAAAAAGAAAAATAAGAAAAAACATTGTGTTGCAGTGAAGACATCATTTAAAGAAGTTATTTGTATAGATGTTTGGTTCATCCTGAATGACTAAAAAATTAATAAATCCGTAAAGCCGACACGGCCGTACCAAGAAAAACACAAATCGCCAAACCTCGCATTCATGTTTCAGATGGATGTGAGGAGTTGCCATGGAAACACACGCGCTGCCTGGCTACACAAAATGGCTTTGCAGGGACGGATTACTACGCAGAGTGAAAGAGCGAGATAAAGTGAGGGGGGTGCAGAGAGAGAAAGAGAAAGAGAATGTGTGTATGGCCATCAGCCGTCACTCGTTTTTTATTATTACTGATAGAATAAAGCCTGAACATGCATGTCTGTGCCAACATTAGATGAGTAGATTGGATAGAAAGCTTTTTTTATTGAATTTGCTTTCTTTGTAAAGATGGCTGGAGGTCTTAATTATGCAACATAAAATAGTAGCTCTCTATAACTGTAAATCATTACATTTTTACATGGCACATGCCACCAGGGTTCACATAGTCTTACTGTTTCTGCTTATCTGAAGTGCAAATAAAGGGCTCTGGAGCAATATTTGAAGTTATTGATTTATTGGTCTGTCTGTCTGTCTGTCTGTCTGTCTCCATCCTATCCTATAGGAACTATATGGGGGAAATTGTATCTCAATTGTTACTAATCAGAAGGTTGGAGGTTCAAGAGCCAGTATCACAAAGCTGCCAATCTCAGGGCACTTGAGCAAGGACTTCTGTAACATGTCTGACCCTGCGCTCTGACCCCGGCTTCCTAACATCACTGAAATATGTGAAGAGAGAATTCCATTGTACTGTAAAGTACATGCAACCATTATAAAGCACCTTTCTTCTTTTCTTTTCTTTCCTTTCTATACTATATGACCAGAAGTATTGAGACCCCTGACATTTCCAGCCATATGTGGTTCTTCCTCAAACTTCTACCACAAAGTTGGAGGCACAAAATTGTATAAAATGTCTTTGGATGCATGAGATTTTACCTCCACTTGAGCTACGAGACCCAAACCTGCTCAAGCATGCCAATACACCTGTACACAAATCCAGCTTCATGAAGATATGCTTTACATGGTTTGGAATGGAAGATCTCCTGCTATAGAACTCTGAACTGAACCCTATTGAACACTTTGGGGATGAAGTGGAACACAGACTGCACCCCAGGTCTCACCTCACCTTCAACAGTACCTGACTTTACTAACACCCTTGTGACTAATAAACACAACTGTCGAAAAGTACAGTCCAAGATCTAGTGGAACATTTTTCAAGAAGAGTGGAGGTTATTATAACAGCAAATGGAGACTAAATGTGGAATGAGATGTTGAAGAATTACATATGACTGATGATTGAGTATCCAAACTTTTGTCCATATAGTATAATTTTTACTTACTATGCCATTTTAAAGTGTTTGTCATTTAACAAAAGTAGGGATCGGAGAAAAGTGCTGATTAATTTGTAATAAATATTAAAGGTAAAACATTAGAGAATCCTACAAACAAAGAACAGAACCTGAACCATGGAACACAAGCAATGACAATGACTATGAAAGAAAACCATGGAAAAGGGCAGTGAACCGTGAGTATATACACAGCTAAATCCTGGGAAATGTGAAACAGGTGCAGAGAGTCATGTGACATGGCATGTGCAGTGCAGTGCAGTGCAGTGTCTTGTGGGAAATGTAGTTCCTGTCCATTATCCTGTTAGTGTTACCCTCTTGGCGGGATCATTAATGCATTTTTAAACATAAAACACTGAGCAATAATTCAGAAACATTAAAATAATACTGGTTATGACCTTATTTTGCTATCAAAATTATGGCATGTATTCCACACAATGTTGGAAACATCCTTTTGAGATCTTTGAGTCGCATCATGCTATCATGCCGTTCCTGCTGATTTTCCATTTTTAAAACACAAGCTGTTCTACTGGATTCAAATCTAGTGACTGCGTAGGGCAATGAAGATCACCAAACTCACTGTCATGTTCATGAATTCAGATTGAGATGACTTTTGCTTGTGAGATGGATCATTATAATGCTGAAAGTAGCCATTAGAAAATAAGGAAATTGTAGCTGTTCAGTCTCTACTTTATTAGTATTAACAGGCTCAAAGTGTGAAGGAAAACATTCCCCACACTCTTACACCACCTCCACCAGTCTGGACTGTTTACACAAGGCATGTTGACTCCATGGATTTATGTTTTTAGGGCAACTTTCTGCCATTCTTGTGCTGAAGAAGAGTTCAAGGTTAATTAGACCAGTCTACATATTTCTTGTCATGTCTTTCTGTTTTTAGATGACAGAAGTGGAACCTGATTTCCAGTGGTGGACAGTAACAAAGTAAATGTAATTTGTTACTGTACTGAAGTAGCTTTTTCATGTATCTGTACTTTACTGAAGTATTTCCATTTGGGGAGACTTTAACTTCACTACATTTCAAAGTCAAATATCTTTTTTTTACTCAACTACTGTACATTTTCAGTCATTCCTTATTAATTATGAGGATAAAAGTCAAGCCATTAATCAGGGTCGAGCCCACGCTCTGTTTTGAACTTGTTCTGATTGGCGCTTGGTCGTATCTACTAACACCAACATACAGTTCAGTGTCAGTTCAACAGCAAGCAGAACATTTTTAGAGGAATAAATGATGGAAGAACTCCTGACTCGAACTCGCCACATCACCCGGGGCCTCATTAGCATATTTTTGAAGTAGTTAAAAAGAAGGATTTGGGCTCAAGATTATTTTAATAGATATCAAATAGTGTTTGACTCATTATTATCATTCTATTAATAGATTGGTGTGTTAATTGTCTTTTCACAGAAACTGAGTTGATCAAGCAAAGAGACTTGTGACAAAAATGATAATAGGAACATTATAACCATTATAAATCATAGTTCTAAAGTACATTTGAAAAAATAAACACTGTTGTATTTTTACACAAATGAAACTTTAAAAGCAGCATTTTTACTGGAGCAATATTTTACTGTTGTACATGGTTGTATACTTCGCCTATCACTGGCCCATCTTTAACTTATTCCGTTTTGGTGAACGTCTGCACCCTCAGCTTTCTTTTTTGTTCATAGTAGTTAAACCTGACTCGGTCTCCAGCTGTTGTAGCCCATCCACCTCAAGATTCAACAAGATTTTGTGCATTCTGGGATGCTTTTCTGCTCCCTTCAGTTGTACAGAGTGGTTATCTGTAGCCTTTCTGTTAGTCCAAACAGGTCTGTTCAATCTCCGTTGACCTCATCAATGGTATTTACATTTACAGCATTTGTCAAATGACCTTATCCAGAGCACCTTACAAATTAGCATCTGAGGGTTAAGGGCATTGTTAAAGGACCCAGCAGTGGTAGCTTGGTGGTGCTGGGATTTGAACTCATGACCTTTCGATCCATAGACCGATGCCTTAACTATTGAACTACCACCTCCCCTATGAGGTGTTTTTTTTTTTTTTTTTTTTTCTTTTATGGTCTGTTATTTTAGGCTCCAAAAATTTCACTGCACAAGTCGTCCAATTTATTTATTTATTTTTTTACATGACTATGTTTGATTCAAACCACCACAGAATCATTCGGACATGACAACAGTACACTCAAGGGCACAAAGCTAATTATGGTAGCCAGGTCATTGAGCATTCAGTCTACTGAGTGTTTGTATCTGACGCATTTCCATTTCCATATGACCACTCAAGGTGGTTACTGGTGTGATAGGGTTAATGGAGTGAAGAAGTCCTTTGGCCTGAAGGAAATCTCCAAAAACACAGGCATAATCATCCATGACGCCAAGGGTCTTTTTGTCCTTGAATTTTTGTTAGAGCTTTTCTTCGTCTTAATTCACAATCTAATCAAAATTCAAAGTCTGATACATTTATTATTTATTGTATTGATCAGTGTACTTAAATGAGACATGAATAAAGAGAAGGAAAAGGCATATATGGTGACCACAAAAGATAATATCTGTAATAATTCTTTGATTTTTCTGGTGAAGTAATACAGACAAGCATTTACACAGATATTCACAGAGCAAATACAGGTCCACTAGGAGGCTTGAGAAATTTGTTCAAAAGAGCAGCGGGATTCTTTGGGTATAACCTCCCCAGTGCTCTTGTTAGGAATATTAAAATACAGGACGAGCAGCATGACCTGTATTATTATATGTGCTCAAAACGCCTCCATAGAGTCGTCAAATCTTGTCATTCAATCCAAGTTGTCAGGTAGTTTTTTCTATTGTTATCCCATCACTGTAATTGTAGAGAGGGGGAGGGATAATTGTACCTCAAGAACTATTATTCAACACAATACACTACAGGAGTACAGTACACTAGATTACACGTGCAGACAAGCGTTAAATTCGCAGCAATACATTGGAATAAAAGTTAATGATGCACCAATTATTATTTAGGAAGTGACCAATAATTTGTGACTAATATTTTATATGCAGATTGATTTCTCCTCGCTAACCTGTTTCTCAACACTCTAAAGACAGAGGCATGTCCTGAGAGTCACATGTAGATTTACATGGCAGAGGTAGCGCTGCATCTTCCTGAAGACAGAGCAGGAAAATAATATCTGGTTTTATTTAATCGATTTCCTTTTTTTTTTGCACTACAAAGGCTTGTTTATGATTGTGATTATCATAATGATTGCATTAGAAGTTAGATGAACCCTAATAAATAAATTTATGATCTGGAGTCTGTCTGAACTGAAGAAATAAAAGTGAACTGTACAATATTGAATTGCATAGCATCCTATTTTTTTTTTCATTGCGACAGTAAATCGTATTGTATACACACTTCATATGTATTCTTAATGTATCATTTTGTTGGCTATGCATTGAGAAGAATTGTGTCTGCCTTAGTTATGGAGATGCACATCCCTAATATGTATATGATAGTAAAAGCAAATGGCAATTTTCTTTTCACCTGTAATTGATTGCAATTTTTAAACCGACTTGATTTACAGAATAAGAGGAATTAAGAGGAAAACTGTTCAGAACGCCGACGTGGCTCCTTCTCAATCCCATCAGCATCAAAACACACAGAAAAGCGCTTACACAACTGGAACAAATGACAGAGGCATAGTTTGAATTTGTGATAAAGATCATGACTACTCAGGCGAAACCAGCCTGATCCTGAAAGTCGATCAGATTATGCTGACTGTCACGACACAGGTTTTGGTTGTAAACATTGAACGAAATTTTTCTCACCTGCCAACCTGCCAATAAAGTGTGTTACAATTTACATATCTAAGAATCGCTTTAAGATTGAAGTATGGCATCAGCATTGTAATGAAAGAAGAAAAATATATGCATGACAAAAAACCTTGGATGTAGTGTGGTGAATTATTTTAAGTGTCTTGGAGGGTGAGGAGAAAGACCCCAAGGGAGCTTTTGTTCTTTGTTGGTTTCACTCTATATAAAGAAAAAAAAAAACAGATAAGTAGACAGACTGACCTAAAGACAGAAACGCTTTCCGATTCCCTCATGAAGAAAGGTTTTTTTCTGCACAAACACACCTGAGACAGAGCTGCAGAGCTACTCCTAACAGTGTGCACAAAATACACACACACACACACACACACACACACACACACACACACACACACACACACACACAAAAGCTGTATATACAAAGACACATTGATGGGTATGTATTAGCAGTACAGAATAACTTGGCTTGCTACAATATTAGGAACAGTGGCTTCACCCCTGTCCTTCCATCTATATTATTATATATTGTACATTATTACACTATATTATTATTTTATAAAAAAAATATGCAAGGAAAATGCAAGGTCTTCCCTGAAAGAGACGACGTCTGAATGGGAGCATATGTTGTTCTAGAACTTGGATATACCTTTCAGCATTGATGGTGCCTTTCCAGATGTGTGACCTGCCCATGCTACACGCACTCATGCAACCCTATATCATCAGAGATGCAGGCTTCTGAACTGAGCGCTGATAACAACATGGGTTGTCCTTATCCTCTTTATTCCGGATGACATGGCATCCCAGTTTTTCAAAAAGAACTTCAAATTTTGATTGGTCTGACCACAGAACAGTTTTCCACTTTGCCACAGACCATTGTAAATGAGCCTTGGCCCAGAGAAAACGCCTGCGCTTCTGGATCATGTTTAGATATGGCTTCTTTTTTGACCTATAGCGTTTAAGCCGGCAACGACGAAGGGCACAGTGGATTGTGTTCACTGACAATGTTGGAAGTATTCCTGACCCCATGTTGTGATTTCCATTACAGTAGCATTCCTGTATGTGATGCAGTGCCGTCTAAGGGCCCGAAGATCACGGGCATCCAGTATGGTTTTCCGGCTTTGACCCTTACGCACAGAGATTGTTTCAGATTCTGTGAATCTTTGGATGATATAATGCACTGTAGATGATGATAACTTTAACTCCTTTTTGATATTGCTTTACTATTTTTAGCTGCAGCATTGGGGAAATTGGTGATCCTCTGCCCATCTTGACTTCTGAGAGACACTGCCAATCTGAGAGGCTCTTTTTATACCCAATCATGTTGCCAAATGACCTAATAAGTTGCAAATTGGTCCTCCAGCTGTTCCTTATATGTACATTTAACTTTTCCGGCCCCTTATTGCTACCTGTCCCAACTTTTTTGGGAATGTGTAACTCTCATGAAATCCAAAATAAGCCAATATTTGGCATAACATTTCAAAATGTCTCACTTTCAACGTTTGATATGTTATTTATATTCTATTGGGAATACAATATAAGTGTATGAGATTTGTAAATGATTGCATTCCTTTTTTATTCACAATTTGTACAGTGTCCGAACTTTTTTTGGAATCGGGTTTGTAAGTACTTTTATATTGGATTTTATTTTGTACACAATAAAAAAAATAAATTTTCTCCTTCGTTTAAGGTAGATTATTTATTCTTTTCTTTTTTTTTAACCTTTCCATTGTACTTGCTTTTGCAATACAAGCGTACAATTATTTATCATGCCAATTAAGCCAAACAAACCTGAAAACTGAGAGAGAGAGAGAGAGAGAGAGAGAGAGAGAGAGAGAGAGAGAGAGAGAGAGAGAGAGAGAGAGAGAGAGAGAACGAGAGAGGAGAGAATCATAGACAGGGTGAAGGGTAAAAAAATCATGAAAGGTAAAAAGGCAGAGAGATAAAGGCAAGGAGAGTATAAAAACAGGAGAACGAAGGACAAGAAAGAACAGAGAGAGAGAGAGAGAGAGAGAGAGAGAGAGAGAGAGAGAGAGAGAGAGAGAGAGAGAGAGAGAGAGAGAGAAAGAGAGAAAAGTCAAAGACCGGCAGTGGAACAAGCATACGAGTGATATAGTCAAGCAGATGGAGGGAGAGAGAAATTGCAGACAGAGAAACATAAAACTGAAAGCAGAAATGGGGTTCTTTTTATTCAAGTCAGTTCTAACAACAACAATTCAGACCAATCAGTTTGCTGTGTGTTTCTGCTCTGTGCTGCAGAGAAAACACAGTGAAAAAACGCCAGCCTATAACATGTTGCAATATTGACAATGATAACAAACTTTACCAGTTGCCAGTTTATTAGGTACAGCTTTCTGGATCTGCAGATGAATGGAGACACCCTGTGTTTGTGTAGAAATTGTAGCACAGTGCATTGGGCTGCAATTTCAGACCATGAAAAGAATAACAGCTCTTGAACCTGTACATTAAACAGCTACAATTTTGCACTAAAAGCAACCCTCAATAGCTCTTTCCAAATGTTGCGAAATCATTAAGAAACCAAACCTGTTTTAATTTAGCTAATGGAGTATTGACAATATAACGGCGTGAATGCGATGATTTTTATTGCTGCATACAAGCTTAGGATTAAATGCCACATCGGATGCATTTTTAGTGCCATATTTTTAGAATCTGTACATGTGTTCTTCTGTATTTCTGTACTTTTCATCATTATATCATGTCTTATTGCTGACTTTCTCAATATTTTCAGCCCGATGTCACAGAAAACCATATAGATCATTCATTGATGCAAAAACAAAGGGAGTTTTATACAGTGGAACCCACTTATCTCGACCTCGGTTACCTCGACAACCCTATTAAGTCGACATTTTTGAAGTGGAACCGCCAAATTCTCGCTTTGTCTAAGCATTTTTTATCGGTTATGTCGACTTTTTTGTGTCACCGAACCCTGATATCTCGAAAACAAGGGGGGAAAAATTTGCCATTTAACGTCGGTTATCTCGATCGGCGCTGTGCAGCCGCAGAAGAACTCGCGAAAGTGGCGGAAAAATCAAGTCTTACAGATGCTCCAGGTGTTGTATTGTATACTGGTGAATCTCTGCTGTTAGTTAGTGCACATATGCCTTTTGTTGTTAAATGTTATGCGATGAACGGGAGGCGAAATCCGCGCTTGGTAGGAGCGCGTCACGGAACGTGGGATGACCAGCAAAAGCATAGAATGAACAACGGCAGGATCGGGGGGGGGGGGGGGGAATCCGCGATGCGCTTTGGGAAGAAAAGAGCAGCCGTTGAGAGAGTGCCGGTGGGAAGGCATGTACCGGGATACGCATGCGCGATAACAACGACCGCCGTCAACCAACATATACCAACAATAACGGACAGTAAATAGGAGCTGGTGATGATGCTAAACGAGCTTCAGAGAAAACGGCCGAAAAAGCACCTGCCACGCCGAAGGGGGCGCCAAAGGGGGCGTGGCAGGTGGATTCCTGACAGTTAACAAACATGTACTTTATGTACATTTTTATAACATGCCTTCATCAAACAAATCACGGCAACGATGTTGTGTAAAAAAAACCTCCAAAAACACGTGCATGCACATTCTCATTTATTAACGCACATCATGTACATAAAGAAATTTCAAGCACGTTAATATACTGCCGCCATATTGATTTTCGTTTATCTCGATCATCGGTTACCTCGATGCTTTTTGCCAACCCCCTAGGACATCGACATAACCGGGTTCCACTGTATTTTCATTCCTTCACTGAAATAATTTCCTGCCCTATCCCTTGTTGTATTTGACTGGTAAACCACAAAAATGGTTCGAACTTCAATTGACTGCGATTCATAAAAATCAAAGCTCATTTTCAAAAGTGTGGTTCAGCTGAAGGGAAGTGGTTTTGTTGGAAATTTGGTACGCGAGGATTCTTAAAGTGTATGTAGCTACATGGTTCTACCTGACGAAGATAGCTAAATTCACGATTAAGAATCCTCGCGTACCAAATTTCCTTATGGGGATCAATAAACATTAATTTATCTATATACAGTGATGTGAAATCAAATGAAAGCTATTGAGACAAGGCAATAGACTTAATGCTACTTGTCACTCGTAGGCATATGGGTGGAAGTTATATTTATATGGATATTTCATTATAATTCGAATTAAACCCTGAAAAATGGCCTTCCCTACTTCATGTTTCTTGATTTTTAGTTGCAAGTTGTTTCTTACTGTATTTAAACAGCCAAGAACATGGCCTTTATTAGACTCAGTAATCATCACACTTTTGGTTTATTTTCTGGATTCTGGATTCCCACATCATAAAGCTATCAAGAAGAAAAAAAATAGTTTGGGCCTGGTTTAAAATGTACACTCTTGTTCAAATTGTTTGGTCCAAAATATGGGAAACATGACCTTTTAACAAATTGAGTTGCTTGAGTGGGAATTGTGAAAATCAGCCCAACACTAGTAATACAGCAAAAATTATGTTTGACATCAGTCTAGGCCAAATTAAAAAAATTCACAAGTCCAGGATGGGGGTCAATACAGAGTTAAACCAGGATAGTGCATAATCAGAAATGAAACAGCAAACCATTAAAAACAAAGGACCAGGTGCCAATCAAGGCTGAGAAATAACAAAAAGGGAACATGATACGACTTTGCAACAAGATGTTAAATAAATTCAGACAAACCCAAGAATAAGTAAACACAATAAAGGAATAAGCCAGTAGGAAGACAGGACCAAAACTGTTAATGAAGTAAAAGCAGTTATCACAAACTGAGGCCATGTCCACACTAATACATTTCCATATGAAAACACATTTTTCTCTCCATTTAGCCTTCTGGCCAAGCTAAGATGGTTTTTGATCAAAAAAATATAGCTTTTCAAAAAACGCTCTGCAGAGGGAATTCATTAAAAACACTGTTTTCCCGTCGCAGTGTGCAGCTCTCGAAAACGATGACACATTTTTTTGTCATTGCCACGACGTGTCAAAGAGCTGGAAAAGTAAATATATGCCAGGCGAAAATGACACAGGTTTGATGTTTTGGAACATAAGGGTTTTCAGATGTTTCAGTGTGGGATGGTAGAACTGAAGATTAAAACAAAAATTATTTAATAAGAATGAGAATTACAGTAAATAGACAAAAGAAATAGGCATAAAGCACAAAACAAGAGTGCACAAGTTGGTAACAAGCAAATAGAAGGACATGGGTGGAGGTAAGTCCAAAACAGAAACAAAATATCATGGCAAACCACCTCAGACTGGAAAATATAACATGCTCAGAGAGGAAGAAATAATTGTAACTGTATTCATTTTAACTGTATTTATCATTTGGATCTTGTTTATCTTAGATATCCAGAAGCATGTTGGTTCTCAACCTAAGCATTTGAGCAACCGTCCAATGTGTCTTTTTTTTAAGCAGTTCCCAGGCAAAAATGCTATAGAAAAACTAACCATGTAAAGACGGTTCCTACTCCGGATCCACCACGACCCTGAATTGGATAAGCAGTGACAGAAAAATGAATGAATATATTTACATTTCCAGGACAGCCTCTCAGCACCACGCGTTAAGGCGCAATGAAGGATGATGTTTACGCTCACATGGCAGCTCTTTTCTACTTCTTCTACACACACTCCCTGATGATAGATGTGGTGTACACTGTGAGTGTGTGTGTTGTATTTATTCTGTATTTGGTATTGTGTACTTTCGCTCTGCATTTATTCCCTGTACTAGCACATTGCATGTGGCGGCAGAGTTGTTATTCCTTCATCTCCTGCGCTCTCGGTCTCATCTTGGGTCAATAGAAAAAAAATCTATATTATCCTGTCTAATCTGAGATTGCTTGTCTGTCACACATTATTTTAAGCAACGTTAAATTGTTTTCGATCTCGTCAATTTCTTATTAGCAGAATGATCAATTACAAGTGGATTAACGTATGTAATCAAGGCAAAGCTTATCGGTATATGTACAAGTGAATTTCCCTGTGGGATAAATACAGTGATCTATGTAGTTATGTCTATGGATTAAAAAACATACATGCATCAGTGTCAGTACATTTGTGAAGCAAATGTCTGGGAAAGCCTATTGGATGTTACAGTGTATTAAAAAATGTATGCTGTATACTATTGAAAATCATGTGTTTTTTCTATTGATGTTAGTTAAAAAGCCAGTTTAACAAGAATGGTCCAAATAAATGATAATCGCTCTCAAGCTAAGCTAACCTTGCACATTTACTGTGCTCCCTTTCTGCAGAGGTATAAAATTATACTTGAGTAAAAGTATAGTTCCCTTAATGCAAAACTTACTCCATTCAAAGTAAAAAAGTCAACAGATTTCAATATTGCTCGTGTAAAAGTCTTAGAGTATCTGCTTTGAACAGTAATTGAGTATTTGACTAATATTGAACGACCAAGACATGTTCGTGAAAAGCCAAAAACAGTTGATTTTTTTATTTACTAAAAATACAAATCAACACTACACAACAGCTCCTGCAGCAAACAAGAGAAAAGGGAAAAAAATATAAATATTTAAGTTTTTTTTTTTTATATAATAGGCATTCATTTAAGCGTTAATTTAGTACACGCACACACACACACAGAGTATATATTTATATATATAAAGTATATACTATAAAATAGTGGTGGGATTTATTAGGCAGTAAGTGAACATTTTGTCCTCAAAGTTGACGTGTTAGAAGCAGGAAAAATGGGCAAGCGTAAGGATATGAGGGAGTTTGACAAAGACCATAATGTGACATCTAGACGACTGGTCTCCAAAACTGCAGCTCTTGTGGGATGTTCCTGATCTGCAGTGGTCAGTATCTATCAAAAAAAAAAGAACATTGGTGAACCAGCGACAGGGACAAAGCTCATTAATGCACTTCGGGATCGAAGGCTGGTCTGTGTGGTCCAATCCAACAGACGAGCTTCTGTAGCTGAAAACAATTATTTTTATTTTATGGTAATTACCATTTATGGAACTTTGCTGGGTGGACAACAAGTGGAACATCGCATACTGTAAAATCCCCTTGGGATGTGAACTTCTCAAAAAATAGCTTCCACGATGCCAACATTATACTTATCGATACAAGTTTAAAAGAAGACACTGAACAGGTGAACACAATAGAGTAGCATTCCAATGGAAGGACAGTTATAGATAACAGGCCCAAAGCTGAAACGAAAGTATGCTTGTCGGCTTGGGAGACACAACATTCTTGGGTGGAACCAATTACCAAGTCATTGTAGTGTAAGTGTAGTGAAACAGCACACTCAAGACTGTACTGTTTTTGTACCACCTCAACATTTTCGTATAGCATCATGTATTACACTTTACATAACGGCAAGGATTCCTAGAAGCATGACTCGTTTCAGCAGAGTCACCCAGAGACTTGATGCAGTGCAGCTAACATATCATACAGCACTGCGCCTACTAGAAACTTCATGCTATCTCTTTACCATTTACAATGACCACTTGAGATTGTAAATGGTGTAACAGAGAGGTGCTTGTGTCTCTGCATGTCCTCTTGTCCAAGTCACCTACTTTGAAACCTCCCCGACGATTACGTAAACATCCAGCTGCACATTTATACAGAGTGTTCCTGAGCCTGTACTGCAGCACTTCTTATCCTTGGCTCTGGAGGGGCCTTTTTTTGGCTTTTAGTCAGAATTACGATCTGCCATGGACTTGTGCAAACAAGCAATTCAAATCTGATTTGTTGGCATATGTAATATGAGCAGATTTTTGTGGAATTCATTCAGTATATATATTACGCCAAACAAGGCATGTGCTTTCTTTGTCAGTCTGTTGATCAAGAACCACCAAAATTTCCAAATACAATGAAGCTTGGCACAATCAGTAGCATTGAAATCTCAAGGCTCCAGGATACCAGGTTCAATACACAGCTAAAGATGATCGTCTTAGTGGGGTTTTGCATGTTCTTATCGTGTCTCCCCAGGTTTTTTTCAGGTTCTCCAGTTTTCCCCACACCTTATGAAGTCCCAGATGCAAAATTTCTATTCAGGCTTGCACCCCATTTTCAGACAACCAACACCCCCTTCACTGGGGCTGACATTAATGGTACATTTTGTGTAAAGTCCATAATCCTTATTTTTTTGTTTATTATTCACTTTCACTGAAACCTCTTCTTCTTTCTTGACTTTTGGCTGCTTCCATTAGGGGTCACCACAGTGGATCACTTGTCTCCATATGCCTCTGTCCTCTACATCTGCCTCTTTCAAACAATCACCTGCATGTCTTTCCTCACCACATCCATAAACCTCCTCTACGTTTCCGCCTTCTTGTTGATCCATCCTCAACACTCTTCCACTAATATACCCCATTTCCTTCTCTGCCATTGATCAAACCATCTCAATCACTCCTTTCTCACCTTGTCTCCAAAACGTCCTACCTGCACCATCCATTTAAAAAAAATCCTGTCCTTCCTACATACTCCTGATGGGAATTGCAGCATCTTCAATCTCCAGCTACTCTAACTGTCTCTAAACCATACAACATAGCAGGTCTCACCAGAGTCTTATAGACTTTCCCTTTCACTCTTGTGAATATCCTTCACTCTTTTCTTCACACACACACACACACACACACACACACACACACACACACACACACACACACACACTCCATTACTTTGCACCGTAGATTCCAGGTATTTACTCATCACTCATCATTTACACTGAACCAATGGAGAAAAGAACTCATTTATACTGTGATCCTTTTATTATTGCCATGAAGGACTAACTTCCTTCAAATGAGAACAAATACAGCCTGAATGTACTCTACAGAGCGTGCCATGCAGAGCAGGATGCGATTGTCACTATGGCAATAATCACCTTGGAGATGTTTGACCTTCATATTCCTGTCAATCAAATCACCTTATGTGTTTGCAATTCATTAAAACGGCCCTCTGAGATGAGCGAAGCTGAGGTTATTAATATTAATACTGTAATGACGAGGAATTTCACAAAGCAACACAAACACATGATTGAGCTAATAAAGTACTCAATGTCTACTGTGAAAAACAATAATAATTACAGAAGCAGAAGAATCATTGTTAGATAAAGGTTCTTAAAAATTCAAAAACAATATAGTAGTCACATTGAGATGGATCAAGCTTCCCTATATTTATTAGTGTGGTAAGATTCGCAGATTATTTATGCATCGGCATAAAAGTTAACGTTGTGATGCATTGCTTAAAAAAAAAAGTGTGCATCGGATGCAAGCCATTTGTATTGCGATGCACCATTTTTACCATATTTGCATCAGTAAAAAATGATTTATTTATCTAAAATTATCAGTAGATGCGCTTATACTTTTATTTTTTAGAAAGTGACCAATAATTTGTGACCAATATTTTAAAAGGTTGATTTCTCCTAGCTAAACTGTTTCTCAAGCAAGTTCTCTCAGCACCACTGCTGTTACATGAACATTACAGAGACCGAGGCGTGTCCTGAGAGGCACATACAATATAAATTAACATGGCAGAGTTGCATCTTCCTGGAGACAGAACAGGAAAAGAACATATGGTTTTATTTAATTATTATTATTTTATTTTTTTTTGCTTTACAAAGGTCCATGCGTTAAAAATACATTGATGGTTAATTTATGATTCGTTGTCTTTCTAAACTAAAAACAAAGTATCTGTACAGTATTAAATTGCATGGCATCATATTTTTTCTATTGTCTCGGTTTGTATTGAATTGCATTGTGTGGAATCAAATCAAAATCAGATCACACTGCATAATGGGGTTTTTTGATATATACTGACCACTGCAGACAGGGAACATCCCACAAAAGCTGCAGTGTTGGAGATGCTCTGACCCAGTCGTCTAGACATCATAATTTGTCAAACTTGCTCAAATCCTTATGCTTGCCAATTTTTCCTGCTTCTAACACATCAACTTTGAGGGCAAAATGTCCACTTGCTGCCTAATATATCCCACACAATAACAGGTCCCATGATAAAGAGATAATCAGTGTTTCACCTTCACTTCACCTGCCAATTTTATAATGTCATAATGTTATGCCTGATTGGTGTATGCCTGCCTATATCGGGCATATGCCTAGGTATGCCTGTGTCTGTTCCCTTTCAGGAACTCGAGCTCGAAACTCAAGTCGAGAGTCGAAACACTTTGAGAAACGCGTTGTCCACGCTCTGAATCACGTGTGAAATCCAGCCAATAGGCGAGTTGTGACGTCATCGGCAGGCGACATCACGTAAAACCAGGAAGCTACAAAATGACTGAGTGATGGTAGCGACATAAGCTTCTGATTGTTCAGGTAAGCGCATTGTGTGTGAATCTGTGCAACCATGGCTAATAGACAAACAAACCTTTGCATGTGTGTCCCTCCTTGCCCCCGTTTCATTACGGGGGGAAACACATGAGCTTTGTGTTGTTTGCTTGTGAGTAGAGGATGCTTAATCGGCTCTCGAGAAAGACGATTGTCCGTGCTGTATCCGCATGGCTGTATGTACACCCCGCTGCTGGAGATCACTCTTCGAGGAGAGTGATCTCCCTTGTGTTTAGGTTCCGCTCTCGCCGGGGCAGAAGGCATGGAGAAGCCTGTGCTGTTCGATGAGCTCCTGGGGATAATGATGCAAGCCGTGTCCAAGCTAAAGTTAGCTTGGCTGGGCGAGAAGCAGAACAGGTTCCCAGCAATCTGGATGAGCGTTTTCTGCATCCCGTGTCACAGCCTCCGTGCCGGGGCCTACTATTTTTTCCCTGACCAGCACACCTAGGTGTCCAGGTTCTCTGAGACCCCATATGCAGCCTGTGCCTTTCCCCCGCAAACTTCGCTGTACACGGACATAGTTGGGTTTAAGGAGTGCGGCTATGGGGAGATGCTCGGGGTCGAAGAGACGCTAGCTGGCTATCTCTTTCCAGGGTGCGGCATCGCTAAAGACTCCGGTATTGCTTTCTAGGCCGTTGAAAGCCACTTCAGCCTTAGTAGGTAAGGCTTACCAGTAGGCCAGGCCGCAGGTTGCCTCCACACTATGTGTGTGTTGCAGGCATACCAGGCCGACCTGCTGCGAGAGTTAAACGAGGGTTTCAGCTCTGGGGCTGACAATATTAAGGAAATACGGCTCGGCTATTCTGAAAGGGGTCAGAAACCTGTCTTGAGGGGCTGGTTCCCCGATCAGGTGTTTTGGCACCAAGAGGCAGGCTGTTAGCTCCGCCACAGGATGTGCCTTGGAGCACAGCCTCTCTCCAACAGGTGTCTCCCTCCATCTAAGCCTAAGAGATCGCTGCGAATGGAGGAGACCTGCCCCCCTTTCGGAGGCTCCAACGGTTGCCGGGCATTGCCCCAGCCTCTCTGGGAGCCTCGAGAGGCTGGTTTCCCTGAGAGATTTCATGGTAGCTTGGGAAGAGCTCCCAGACGTATCTCGGTGTGTCCTGCATTTGATAGAGAGAAGCTACTCGATTTAATTCTGGTCCTCTCCTACCCGCTTTTACGTTTTGTGTCCCACCCTGGTGGGCCATCCTTCCTGCTCACAGGAAGTTTCTGAGGTTTAATTTTGGGGGCGAAGCTTATTATTATCGGGTCCTCCCCTTTGGCCTAGCACTCTCACCCCGCACCTTCATGTAATATTCACAAAGTGCATGAATGCGGCTTTAGCCCCGCTACGGCTTTAGGGCATCCACATTCTAAACTTTATCGACTACTGGTTAATATTAGCTTAATCAGAGCTTCAGGTGGTCCGGCATCAAGATGTCATTCTCGCCTGCATGAAGGAGCTGGGGTTAATGTTGGACTCGCACAATTGTCCCCCGCCCGTATCGCAGCCATCCTTACAGCAGTCGGGAGAGTAAGAGAAGTCCAAGAACTCACTGTAAACCAGTTCCAAAGGCTGCTGGGTCTCATGGCGACAGCATCCAACATGATTCCACTTGGCCTCCTCCATATGAGACCCCTCCAGTGGTGGCGCAGTGACAGAGGGTTCCACTCCGTACTATCAAGGTCTCGAGGCGAGCTCTTCAAACCTTAGATATATAGAGAGAACTTACTTTCCTGTCTCAGGGCCCCAGCAGAGTTAACTCATGATAATTGTGCGATTAATCGTGATAAAATATTTCAATCGATTGACACCTCGATCAAAAACACATACAAATGTTATGGTGTTCACAAACATTTTTCAATGTAGTGGATCTATTGGGGACCCCACAAGAACAAAATTATCTGTCAGATTTTGACTTTGTAAGGACTTTTGTCTAGTACCCACTAGGAAAGCTGATGTTTTTTTTTTTGCCAAAAAAATAAAAGCGCAGAAGGTTTTTACTTTGGATAATTGACCTTAAAGCTTGGGCTATTAGGTCTACCAAAACATTCATTATGCTGTCAGTGGAAGGTCCTCACAAAGAGTCAACAATTTGGGAGTCAAATTTTATTTCATTCATTCATTCATTCATTCATTTTCTTCCGCTTATCCGTAATTCGGGTCGCGGGGGCAGCAGTCTAAGCAGGCCCCCGCCTTCGACTGCTGCCCAATCCTCACAGCACCGTCCCTTACGGTCCCTCCTGCAGGTGGTGAGCCCACGGGAAGAAATTTTATTTCATCTTATACAATATATGTTATGGAAACTGTTTTGTTAACTTTCCTGCAAGTTTCCCCCAGGAGGACATTCAAGTTAAATGAAAACCCTTGCCATGCCCCAAAGCGCAGCTTATGTTACCCCACTTCAGCAGTTTCTTTTACAATGCCATTGAAAAACACACATGCCCTGGGCACTTGAAAATTTGATACGGATGTCACATGGTTTCTCACCTACAGAGCTGCTATTCAGAAATGGAATGAGTGACGTATAAGAACATAAACCTTTGTGGTGACCTTTTTCCAACCTGGTAAAGAGTGAAGAGGTATCTGTCAGTCCATTAAGAGGAGAATAATGATCCAATAAATATGATTTGGTAATTTATTAAAGCTTGGGATTAATCCTGAATTAATCTGAAATAGCCTTCACATCACTGACATCAGAGAAACTGTTGGCCTGCAGCTTGGCGGAATATTCCACTTGGCCACTTAAATAAAATTGTTTTTGAGTCTCAAATGACAGAGATAATGCTATAACTAAGGAACTTGTAGAGCAAAATGTGACTTAAGCACTACATTCAAGCAGGAAGGAGAATTTTATCAAAATAATACCAATATAAACAGAATGTTTCGGTGCTTATAATATAATAGAATAATCTGCCATTACGTAATTATAATAGCGTGTGTCTGATGTGTTGGCTTTTTAAACATAAGCCATTCAGCTTCTGAAGCTTGATGATGTCAGATTGTAATTAATGAAATGAGGCCTTGCTCTGTTCTAAATCAGGAGTTCTTAACTTGATGAGCATATTCAGGTTATATTATAACGTCCAACCTACACATCATGTAATTAAACACAGGATGATGTTTATTGTTCAAGGTCTATTATGATAATAATGATCATAATTTTCAAATGGTGGTGCCGGATTTATTTCGGTAGAAGGAGCATGACTTATAACCTTGAAGCTCTAAGGAATCGTCTCATGACTTAAAATTTTTAAGCACACCAAGAGATAGAAAGAGAGAGAGAGAGAGAGAGAGAGAGAGAGAGAGAGAGAGAGAGAGAGAGAGAGAGAGAGAGAGAAAGAGAGAGAGAGAGAGTTGCTATCCTTCTGATACTTCGATATTAAAATGACAATACTCCAGGCACACAAACACCAAATATTGTTGGTGCAGATGAATCATTAGTTCAGCTCATTTGGAGAAAAGTACAGGGCAAACTACTTACTATATGTGCACACACGATACAGAGAACACAATATATTACTAAGACAGGAATTATGTTGAAGTGATGACTGACAATCTCTGTATTTGTAAAGTAGCCCCACTGGTTGATTGTTTAGACTTCTTGGTAATAATACAATTTAGTTTGATATAAGCAAACAAATCTTAATATTAAAAAAAATTATACATCATATGGTAAATATGAAACCTGATGACCACATATATTATTTTTCAGTATACACTAGATCTTCGAAGCTAAACTTACAGCTAGTTTCATCTCTTCTGTCCACATTATGATGCCTGCAAGTAGCCTAGCATCACTAGGACAAGAGCGCAAATGCTTAAGGGAAACACTGGGAATGTGGAAAATGTCAAACGGGGAAGAAAACAAAGCGTCTGTGAAATGTACATAAAGAGTGGAATTTCAAAAACAAGCAATAATAATGATAATATGACCACACCATTTATTTAATTAATCACATTACCATATTTATTAATTGTGTATAGAGACAATAAAACTTTCTTTCGGCTTCTCCCGTTAGGGGTCGCCACAGCGGATCCTCCGCATGTTTGATTTGGCACATGTTTTTTACGCTGAATGCCCTTCCTAACGCAACCCTCCCCATTTATCTGGGCTTGGGACCGGCACAAAGAGTGGCTGGGGTTGGTTCCCCAACCGGGGATCGAACCCAAGCCGCATCGGTGAGAGTGCCATATCCTAACCTCTAGACCACCAGGAGACCGGTGTATAGAGACAATACAATACGAAAAAGTTTAGAAGGAAATAGTAGAGATGGGTATTGCCCCTGTGAAGTGTAGTTAGCTTGCAGCTAGGGACTCTGCTAATCTGCCAAACATGCTAGTATGTAGATAAGCATGTGATATAAATCAGACAATTTATGCATTATTAAACTTTTGAAGATGCTACAGGATGCTGGTGTGAACATTGGGTACAGTGGGAAAGATGTAAAGGTTTTAGACATCGTTCGGCAGACAGAATAGTTTCACCCGAAAAACTTTTTGCAGGAAGCCTGCGCAAAAAAAAAAAAAAAAAAAAAGAATTCTGCATACTGCATAGTCATTCTGTATTTTTTTTTTAAGACTTAATGAGTCAATATCTCTGGAGAGCCACAAATACAAAGAACAATAATTGTTCTAGCTTTGTTATCTTTAGTGTCAATCAGCTTTTTAGTTAGCTGGAAATGAATATACATGTATTCGAGCTTGAAACTCAGCCGGTGTGTGGGAATCTTTGGAAACCACCAAAATTTAATACCAAGAGAAAGATTTCCACCATCATTAGCAAAATCATTAGCACTCAACAAGATACCCTGGACTAACTAAATTACATTGAAATTACTGCCTCCAAGATACTTCATCTTGTAGTTAAAACAGGCATACAATCTACACTGACCAAAAATTAACGCTGTATACTCTGTATATATGCGTAAGACACTTACATATACTGCATATTAAACTGTACAAGGAGCTACATTCACTCCTAAGTAACAATGCACCAAAGTCTAAATACTCCTGCTGTTTGTAAGTCATCAAGAAAACAGTCTCATGTAGCTCATACAGGGTGTGGTCAGACTGGCCTAAGGAGTGAGTTCCTTATCACCAGGCACTTGCCAATGAGCTCCCACCAGGCCTGTCTCCAGGGTTTTCCAATTCATGGATCAGAGTGGGGTCCTAGTGGGGCTTACAAACCCGTTTATCATGATAAGGTAATGATTCAAAGGCATGCATTACTGCTGCTTCTCTCATGCCGTTCACTCTCTTGAACTACACATTTTTAAAATCACCATAGCACATCAAACCACCAGATTTTGCTCAAAGTATAATAGCCAGCATATTTGCTCGAAATGCCTGTTGGTGCCTGACATTTAGACACACTATAAAACACACTAATTTTCCTGAGGCTTATGGCTTACTGTTGTAAAACACTTATATGGCAATTTAATTCAGTTTTTAACAATGGACATTGTCCTAAAGCAGCTTTGAAATAAAACAGGTTATTTAGTTTGAATGTATATGTTTATCTCTAATGTGCGAGCCAGTGGCGACTATGGCATGGAAAAACTCCCCGAGATGGTAAGAGTTCCATCTTTGTTGAGTTTAATAGTGATCGGAGCTTAAATGCAGAACCATTCATGCAAACTGTGGTCCTAAGTAATTATAGCTGACTGTTGATATGAACTACAGTCCAAATCCATCTTTAAAACATTTGCTGTTGTAAAAAAATAATCTACAATCTATCAACAAGGTATGAAGTGGCTCAGCATAAAGTAGAATTACTATGACCTACTACTATTGTGAGGAAAGGGGTATCTACCGCTGATAGGATCTTGAGTATGACCCTTAATCTTCAACTGATCAGTATAAATATAATAATTGTTTTTGTTTAGTTGCTCTGCATAAGGGCATCTGCCAAATTCTGAAATGTAAATCATCAACACCAAGTTGATAACTCTCTAATAACAACCTGTTCCTTAGCAGTTTTTGAACGTCTCTAGGTTACGTATGTAACCCTAGTTTCCCTTCAGGAACTCGAGCTGCGTCGAAACGCTATGGGAACGCCCCTGCGTGACCACGCTCTGAACCACGTGTGAAATCTAGCCAATAGGCAAGCCGTGACGTCATAGACAGGCGACGTCGCGTAAACCAGGAAGCTACAAGATGGCTGTGCGGTGGTAGCGACATTAGCTTCTGCTCGTTCAGATAAGCGCTTTGAGTGTGTTATCTGTGCAGTCATGAGCTTATATGCAGGCACAATTCCGTCTGCGTGTTTCCTGCTTGCCCCGATTCATTTCGGGGGGGGTGACACGCAGCCGATGTGTTGTTTGCTTAGCTTAGGAGCGTGCTTAGTCGGCTCTCGAGGGTATCGGTTGTTAGCATTTTAGCCGTGCGGCTATGCGCTCCTGGCTGCGAGGCGAGCTCCCGTTCCCCGGGGATTGCGCTCGTTTTGCGGTTCCTTCTCCGGTGCGTGTGACGCGGTGCTCCGTATTCTTCCTCCGAGGTGGGGGAATTTCGGGGAGCGCTCTCCGAGGTGAGCGCTCTCCCTCGCGGCTTCGGCTCTCGATGGTATCGGCTGTTAGCATTTTAGCCGTGTGGCTATGCGCTTCCGGCTGCTAGCCGAGCTCCCGTCCCCCGGGATTGCGCTCGTTTGCAAACGGTTCTTTTCCCGGTGCGTGTGACGCGGTGCTCCGTATTCTTCCTCCGAGGTGGGGGAATTTCGGAGAGCGCTCTCCGAGGTGGGCGCTCTCCCTCGAAGCTTCGGCTCTCGATGGTATCGGCTGTTAGCATTAGCTGTGTGGCTATGTGCTCTCGGCTGCTAGCCGAGCTCCCGTTCCCCGGGGAGAGCGCTCGTTTGGAATCAGTTCTTTCCCGGTGTGTGTGACGCGGTGCTCCGTATTTCTTCCTTCGAGGTGGATGAAATTTCGGGAAATTAGGGGAAGCATGCCTGGCGGCTGCTTCTTCTCCCGGTGCGGGCGGCGCAGCATTGCATGTCTCTCTCTCCAAGGAGGATGAGATGATGGATGCTAGCGGGCCTGCGGACTCCTCACAGCCTGTGCTGTATGTGGGGCTCCTTGAGGTCGTGGCACGGGCCGGATTTAACTTGGATTTAGCTTGCCGGTCGTGTGGCAGAAGCAGCGCGCACCCAGTGAGCTGGTTGTGCGTTTCCTGCGCCCTATGTCACAGCCTCAGCGCCTTCCCTGATCTGCGCACCGAGGTGTCTGGGTTCTGGGAGGCCCGTGTGCGCGCGTGCTTTTCCGATGTTCTTTCGCTGTGCGTGAATGTTGTTGGAGCGAAGTGGCGTGGCTACGGGACGATGCCGCTTGTGGTAGAGATGCTAGCTAGCTATCTCTCCCCGAGTGTTGCGTCTGTGACGGCTATCGGTTTGCCTACGTAGAGCCGCTTGGCTCTGGTGGGTAGGGCTACGCGGCAGGTCAGGCTACGGGTTGCTTCCACACGATGGGTGTGTTGCAGGCATACCGGGCTGGCCTGCTATGGGGGATGGTGCGAGCTTCCTTCTGAGCGCCATGGTGTCCCCTCCTGGCCTGACCTAGGAACGCTGTAGGTGAGGGCGATTGCTGGCGGGTTCAGGAGACCGCGGTGGCGTTTCAGTGGTAGTTCCTCGCTGCTCCGATGGGGCTGCTCGGCAGCAGCCTCGCCCTGGTACGTCCAGGCACAGCGAAATAGCCCGGTTAGAGTGTTGCCACCCGATTCCCGCGGGGAGGTCCTAGGGGCCCATGGCGTCACTCTGAGCCCGAGGAGGGGCTGGACGGCCTGATGGTCATCCCCGCCTCTAGTGAACGGGCTGTGGTGTGTAGGCCTGATGGTGCGCACCGCCCTCTTGGAGGGACCTCATGCTCCGGCGCTCGTCCCTCCCTGGCACCACCGGGAGGCCGGTCTGTCGGCCCTGTCACAGGGTGTTCGGAACGCTGCCTCCCTTTTGCGGTTAACTCCCTTAAGCTGCAGTGCGCCGCTCCAGCCGCTCTGAGTGGGTCAGGGGCCGGCCCCGAGGGGTTGGTTCTCCCTGTGGAGACCTTTCTGTCAGTCTGGAGGGCTGCCTGGAGTCTCTCGGGGGTCCTGCGTACTGTGGAGAAGGGCCATTCGGCTGCGTACATTCGGTTCGCATCTTCTCCCCCCCGGTTCAACGGGGTGTGTCCCGCCCTGGTGGGACCCGTGCAGGCTCTGGTCCTGGGACAGGTGGTGCGTGCTCTCCTGAGGAATCGGGCCATCGAGGTGGTTCCCTCCTCCTTGTTCAGAGAGTCAGGCTGCTACAGCCCGTGCTTCGTTGTTCCGAAGAAGGACGGTGGGTTGCATCCCATTCTGGATCTCCACTCCTTGAACCACTCACTTTTGAGGCTCGGGTTCAGGTTTTTCGTTTAGAGAGGTCGTGTCTAAGGTCGAGTCCGAGGACTGATTTGTCATACGTTAGATCTGGTGGTTGCATGCTCCCATGCAGCCGTCCTTCACCGCACACGGGAGGTTCCTGAGGTTGCTTTCGGGGCGAAGCTTACCAATATCGGTCCTTCCGTTCGGCCTAGCGCTCTCACCCTGTGCCTTCACAGAGTGCGTGAACGCGGCACTGACCCCGCTGCGGCTTTAGGGCATCCGCATTTTGATTTATATCGACGATTGGTTGATGTTGGCTCGTTAGAGCGCCAGGCGGTTCGGCGTTAAGATGCTGTTCTCGCCTGCATGAAGGTACTGGGGTTCAGACTGAAACGCCGGGTAACGTGTACTTTCCCCAGCGCGGAGGACCGCTTTCTCGGCGTGGTGTGGGACTCGGCCGGGTTACGGGCACGGTCTCTCGCCCGGTTTGTAGTCATCCTCACTGCAGTCAGGAGGGTAGGAGCAGGCCAGCCAGTCACTGTGAGGCAGTTCCAGAGGCTGCTGGGTCTCATGTCGGCAGCGTCCGGTGTTTTTCCACTCGGCCTTCTCCGCATGTGGCCCCTCCAGTGGTGGCTCCGGGGCAGGAGGGTTCTCCCCTTGAGGGAGTCTGTGTCGTACCATCAAGGTCTCACGGTGTGCCCTTTGAGCCTTGGTTGCATGGTAGGACCCTACGTTCTGTCCCGAGGCCCTGTTTAGGGACTCCTTGTCGTCGCGTAATGCTAACGACGGACGCTTCCCTCACGGGGTGGGGGGGGTGGTCATGAGTGGCCACTCCGCCTGGGGTCTGTGGAGCGGCCCGCATCTCTTGTGGCACGTAGGTTGCCGGGAGATGCTGGCAGTGTTGTTGGGGTTACAACACTTCCTCCCAGTCCTTAGAGATCACTATGTGTTGGTCCGCGCGGACGATACTGCGGTGGTCTCGTACATCTACCACCAGGGGGGCCTCCGGTCTCGCCCCTGCAATCAGCTGGCGCAGGGGGTCCTCTTGTGGTCCCGGGACGAACTCCTCTCATTTAGAGCCGTTTACGACCCGGGACGGTTGGATGTCTGAGCAGACGCCCTGTCGAGACAGTGGCTGCAATGGGACGGTCTTGGCGAGGCTACGCCTGTACGCCTTTCCACCCAGTCGCGCTGCTCTTGGGAGTTCTGGTATGAGTTCGCCGGGAGGAAGTCTTCTCCTCCTGGTGGCGCCTCAAGGGCAGGCGGAACCCTAGTTCGCCCCCGCCCGGGGTTGTGGAGGCTGTGGCCCATAAGGGGGCACAGTTCATGGCGGCTGTTCTCTCTACCGAGGTAGTAGAGGCCCTTCTCCACTCCATTGCTCCCTCCACGAGGAGGTCGTACGCCGCACGATGGCGACTGTTCGCGTCACGGTGTGAGCACCATGACTTGGACCCAGTTGACTCCCCGGTCGGTTCAGTTCTGGTGTTTTTGCAGGTACAGTTTGCCGCAG
Organism: Silurus aristotelis; assembly: GCF_946808225.1. NCBI lineage: Eukaryota > Metazoa > Chordata > Actinopteri > Siluriformes > Siluridae > Silurus > Silurus aristotelis. The sequence goes on from NC_139576.1 coordinate 7,957,329, forward strand.
GGTTAACCCCTTCGACCCTGAGGGTTTCCGTGTTCACTGGGTGGGTCCCATTGGTGACACGTTTCCTCCGCAGCGCCCGGAGGCTGTGGCCCGGGACGCGACTCAGGGTGACTGTCTGGGTCTTGGCAGTTGCCTCGTCCCACCTGGAGTTGCCCCCTGGCATGGCCAGGGTGCTCCCACACGATGTGTCGTGTTACAGGCATTCTGCCTTCCTCTGTTTATAGCCCCCGACCGGGGGTTACGAGACCCGGCTGTGTCCAGTGCGAGCACTGGGTGCTTATCTCCACAGGACGAGTCCTTGGAGGTGGTGGGTGCAGTTGTTTGGCTGCGAGTCCTGGTCCCCGCTCCGATCGCGGTCAGGGCTCGCTCCGCCGGAGTGTGGCGGCCTCTGCGGCCGGATTCACTGGAGTGTCACTCCGGGACTGTGACGCTGCTGGTTGGTCCACCCCGCTGACCTTTGTCTGGTTTTATGGCCTTGACCTCAGAGCCACCCTGGGCTCCTCTGTTCTGCGTGCTGGTGCCGAGGCCCTCACTCTTTCGGCAGGGTCTGGTCAGTGTGGCGTGATTGGACACTCGTTCCCATAGCGTTTCGACGCAGCTCGAGTTCCTGAAGGGGAACGTCTCTAGGTTACGACCGTAACCATAGTTCCCCGAGGGAACGAGACGCTGCGTCTCCGTGCCACACTCCCTGCATCCCTGCGGCGCTTACCTTCTCTCTTTGCAGAAGCTAATGTCGCTACCACCGCACAGCCATCTTGTAGCTTCCTGGTTTACGCAACGTCGCCTGTCTATGACGTCACGGCTTGCCTATTGGCTAGATTTCACACGTGGTTCAGAGCGTGGTCACGCAGGGGCGTTCCCATAGCGTTTCGACGCAGCGTCTCGTTCCCTCGGGGAACTATGGTTACGGTCGTAACCTAGAGACGTTCCCTGGGGGAACGAGACTGCGTTGTCCATGTTTTGAACAATGAGTGGGGTGACATCTCGACCAGGAAGTATAATGCGCCCATGGAGAGAAGCCGGCTTCAGCTTCTGTAAATGAGAAGGAAGTGCTGAAGGGACGCCGAAGGTGTGGCATAGAGATGCAGCGTCTCACTCCCTCAGGGAACTAGGATTACATACATAACCTGGAGACGTTCCCTTTCAGGAACTCGAGCTGTGTCGGACACTTTGGGAACGAAAGTCCAATACCACCACACCGACCAGTCCCTGACTAGTGTGAATGAGCACAGCTAGGTCAAAGGACAGAGGTGCCAGGAGTGGCAAAGAGGTCAAGGTTGTAAAACCTGAAAAAAGGCGAGCGAGGTGGACCAGCCCGCAGCATTACAAATGTCTTGGAGGGACACTCTTGAGGACCAAGCCTTGGAGGCTGTCACATTCTGGGTAGAGTGAGCTCTGCCCCCAAATAGAGCAGGGAGACCAGAGGACCTGTAAGAAGAAGCTATAGCGTCAATAATCTGCTGAGCGTCTGCTTATGAGGAGGAAGACCTCTCCTTGGAGGGAGCTCTGGATTAGAGAATGGTCTCTACCACCTCGGTGGAAAGACCCCATGGAGGCATCTCCCATGGAGGCTGTTCGAGGAGGGCCACCAGGTCCTTGAACCACGGACGGCCTGGCCACCGTGGGGCTACCAGGAGGAGACGACTCTGTCTCGGCGAATTCTCTCCAGAACACCCGGAAGCAGCACGACGCGTAAAGGTGCAGCCTCGGCCCTAGTTGTGCCATGGCATCCAGTCCTAGCGGGCTGGTGGATATAGGGAGAACCACAGGAGACAGTGCGATGTCTCTAAAGATGCAAACGGGTCTACTTGGGCTTTGCCAAATTTCTCCCAAATGGAGGCGCCACTCCCTGGGCTTGGAACCCTGTCTCGGCAGGGTGTCTGCTGCTTCGTTCAAACTGCCTAGACTCATTATTTAGAGCATGGACAACGCAGTCGCATTCCCAAAGCGTTCCGACGCAGCTCGAGTTCCTAAAGGGGAACAATATTAATGAGCAACAAATCGCATTTATAATTTAAAATTAAACAAGTGCTTGTTGTCACATAAGAATAGTTGTTGTGCTTCGTTTTCTTTCGGTTGAAGACTTTCCTATGGTGAAAGACCTATTGTTATAAAGCAATGACACTGGAGACTCCTTTAATAAGAGCCAAGTAAACTTCTCCTTGAAGAGAAAATGTCAGAAATATAATTTTTTTTAAACCCTCAGTTTTCTTATTTGTTCAATATTATTCTAAATTAGTACAAATATACTAACTGTTACTATAGAAACTTATTGCAATTTATTGTATTAAAACACATGCATTAATGTATACTGTATATATTCTGTACAGGGCTTTCGGTTCGGTGCACATGTGTACCAAATGCAATTCTTTTTATGTTTGGAACATGTACTTTGAGTGCGTTTTTTAATAAGTATTATTAAACTTGAAAACATACATAATAATGCCAGTTGTGTAAAGAGTTTAGCGCAGTGTCACTGTAATGATGATGTAAGCTCTGCGCAGACATCTGCTGTGGTGAAGGTGATCAATTGCACACATTGCTTTGTATACCTATTTCATATATTGAAATAAACTGAATTAAATTAAATATATATTGATCATATTTTTATTTTACTGCCAATGTGTTCAGGTTAAATGCTGTATGTTTGTCTATGTACATTTATGCATTTGTGTTAAAGTTTTGCATGATAAGCTATAACAAATCACAACTGTACAACTGGAAAGAAACACACAGATTTTAAATCTCCTGCTACCCAACCTCTGACTGGATATGCAGACAAGTTGTATGATTCATAGAAAAACTCTGTCAGCTAAGAAACCCCCTTCACTCCCCCACACCCACTTCAAGCAAGTAACAGATGAAGGACAACGCTGTTTATTCTCGAAACTCCAGCAAGGTCAATGTAAAAAAAACACTTTTTCGAGTTCTCAAGATTTTATGCTCAGACTCAGAAGCACAACATGGCTAATACTGTGGCTGCCCTAGAGGTAGCATAGTGAGTCATGGAGAAAAATATCCTTCAAGCCAGAAAATGATGGCTGGCCCATCTGGGCACCATTTTTAAATTTGTCTGCAAGCAGTGATGTCCCTGACCTAATTGGTGGCTTAAGGCAAGATTTTCTTTGCTGCCTCCTCAACACTCTATACTGTAGACCTCTTTTCGGAATCCAACAACACCAAGATGGGCATTTTTTGTAAGAGAAAATAATTTAGCCAGGCACCATATGAGTCATAATAATGATCATCCATATTTTAACGTTAATGGTATTGCACAGAAAAAAAAACATAAATTAAGATGGCAAGATCAAGCTCTGTCAAATTCGCCACAAAAAACGTTTTCTATTAAAAATACTGATCAATCCGTTGCACCGCCTTTCTAATTCCTACCTTCTACATAGCCCGCTACATGTAACCATAAAGCCGTCAGTGCTTTCTAATGGTAATTAAAACGTTAATGGATCCAAGGGTCTTTGCAGGTGACCAAATGTTCTGAACCACCTGCTTAACATTCACACACCGAGTCCAGCATTAATGATAGTAAACGATGTGTCTTGATTTAAACATGCTAACGTCGAGAGGCCGGATACTGTCGCCATGGATACATCAGCAAAAGCAGGCAATAACTGAAAAAAAATATTAAAACAAATGCTTTCACAAGTGTGTGGGCATTTGCCAGAGACTGTGTGAAGGTGGAGACCATCGCCCACAAAAATGACAAAAAACAAGACAGCATGAATCACACACAATGCAAACCAATTTACAGAGTTCATTCCCAAGCACTGTAAAAACTCAAAAAAGTATTAATTGACTCTTCTGATGCGAAAAGATAATTTACTTTCAACAACGCATTAATCATTTAAATAATTTTTACCTCTCACTCATACTATGTATAACCTGAGGCAGAATTCTGTAGAGGGTTCACACAGAGAGAGAGACACAGAATATCCCCTCCTGCTAAGCACGCCATGCCTGCTCGCAGTGCTGCAACGGACTTTCGCATTTGTCAAGCCATGTAAGTGTGTTTTGTTTTGATTTGCATTATGTCTCCTCGTATGTCTTGTCTTTGCAAATTTTCCTCATGTCTCCCATTGCTCTCAGCAGTTTTTGATTTTACCCTGTAAATTAGTTTGAAATTAAATACCCGTGTTTCCATTCTTAGATCCCGAGGTAACTTGGTCAGTTTACTGAGCCGTTTGTTCCTCTTATAAGTCAAGTCAAGTAAAGGGGAGGTGGTAGCTCTGTGGTTAAGACACGGGATTTTGGATCGAAAGTTCAATAGTTCAAATCCCAGCACCACCAAGCTGTCACTGCTTAACACTGACATTAATACTCAACTTAAGTTGAAAGTCGCTCTGAATAAGGGTGTCAGTCAAATACTGTAAATATAACTGTAAATGAATTCAAGTTATTCCTTCAGTATAAACATGCTAAATTAGACAACATAAATAACAAAAAGGAACACGAAACTCAAAAACTAACCACATTTAGCAACATTTAGTGCAAAAGAAAAAGGACATGCTGCAAAGCCACAGAAAACACAGTGACTGTCCACACAGTAAGCCCAGCAAAACTGTAGCACCGAACCAGTACAGTACAAAAGAGTTATGTTTGTGCACATGGATTGTCTGTATTAAAATAAAAACTGTACATGTTTATTGGTTCATGCCTCTCTTTTTTCACTTTTTGTAACTCATTTTGGTTTCTATGCAAATCGCTGTTTGCCAATCAGTCTTAGTCTTTTCCCCGTCTCGGACTGTGCCTATCGATTTATTAAAAATGTCCTTTGTCTGCACATGAATCCGCCTCTGCTATCATAAGCATTCAACCTATAGGACATAATGGTCCTAAAAGTAACCTAAGTAAGTCTTCTTTTTCTGCCAAGTTGTGCGAGGCATTAAAAAAAGACCATGAACATTTTTGAAAAAAAAATGTTAAGTGATTTGTAAAAGAAATTGTTCAAAATAGTAAAAAAAAAATTTGACGTACCACAAAAAAAATCCAAATATTGTTGCCATTAATCATATTTTGGTTACACTACATTGACGATATGTGAATCAAAAGGGAGCCACTAGCATTTTTATTTACAAGTTTTCTGTTCATGTTCAAATTTTTTAGGGTTTACCTGCCTAAATGTAATATATAATTCCATAATAAAATGCAAGGTAATATGTAAATCAGCTTATGACAATGGTATTTCATATGTTCACTAAAATGTTATTTTAGCTACTTAGCAACTTTAGCTACTTAGTTTAGCAACTGTTGCCTGTTCATTCAGACAGGACTTCTTAGCTCATTCACTGCTATATTAATTTACGTTAGCTCGTTTACTTGAAATGCAAGTTCAATCGCTTTGTTAACTGAAGTGCTAATTAAAATAGTATTTACTGAAATGCTAGTTCATGCTTTTTCTATATAAGTGCTAGTTTATATATTAACTAATTTACTGGAATTCTATGTTAGCTTGACTATTGCAATGCAAGCTCGTATTTTAAGCTTATTTGCTGAAATGCTATGGTAATGTACATGACAAAGTAATTCATGTGCTAATGAAATGTACTCTAATTGCAGTTTAGCATAACCTATTGATTGAAATGTTGGTTTGTGTGTTATGTAAACTGGAATGCACATTTATATACTAGTAAATATACTGAAATGGCAGCTTAATCAAACATATATTTACTGAAATGGTTATATCTCAGTCTCTGAAATGCCACATCTTATATTGGCTCATTTACGCCAATGCTAGTTCATCATTTCTTTTCCTACGGTAAACAAGGCAAACAAGACCTGCATGAGAGTCACAAAGCTGCTTTATTGCTGCCATTGTTGTCTGTCCTTTTTGTGCTGCCCCATGGCACGTTTAAGAGCTTTGTCTAATTAATGGTGAACCAAACAAACGGTAACATCTCATCTTCTTCACCTCATTAGTTATTGATTACGTCCCAGAGGCAAAGCACAGTGAAAAATGGCCTCCAGAGTTTGTGAGTGACAATACAAAGCATTTTCTCTGAGGCAAAAAAAGAAAAAACGACAGTCACTTCAGGGATGTATAAAAAGACCTGGGTTCTATAAAGGCTATAGATTCACAAAAAGAGGAAGAGACCAAAAGCCATACTTTTTCACCCTTACTGTCCCTTTACCACCCTTAGGAACACCCATACACCTGCTTATTCACTATGCATAAAACATGATCAAGAGTTTCCATTAATGTTCACCACAACTATCAGATTTGAAGAAATAAATATGATATCTGGAACTACCGCATCGCTCTCAGTGCTAAATGTGCAGGTTTGGGTATTTTAAAAACTGCTGATCTACTGGGGTTTTTACTAATATTTAAAGTTTACACACAATAGTGCGGAAGTTCTATTGTTAGAAACCCCCTGTTGATAAATGAGGGTCAGGAAAATAGTTAAATCGGTTTAAAAGGAAGACTATATGAATTTGCATAACTACTCTTTACAACCGTGGTGAGCAGAAAAGCAGACAATGTCAACCATTCAGATGGATGAGCTACTATAAGAGAGGATCACGTCAGGTTCCAATTCTGTCAGCCGAGAAGAATCTGAGGCTAAAATGGGAACCAGGACACTTAAATTGGACAGGCAGACAGCTGAAAAAATAAATAAAAAGCTTTCACTGGTCGATTTTGGATAAAGAGTAGTGTTCGTGCTTGTGAACATGAAAAATTTCAACAAATATTTGAAAGATTATCAACAAATATTGCAATAAACCTGGTTCTAATGATGAAACGCCAGGGATTTAAGTGTGAACCGATGTGCAATTATTAATCATCAAGCCTCACACACTTGAGTACACAATGTACAAAGTGTAAGATCTAATAGTGTTCGGTATGTTGTGTGCACGAGTAAGGAGCATGTACTGAGGATACAGAGGACTCGGAGGACTGGCGAGGGAACAGCAGAGTTGTAAAGATCAGCTACAGAACACGGCTCTGCTAATTCCGCCTGCGCTGCTGTTAATTAGCATGGCACTAATGTAATTCTGCTCATAACACAGCAGTCAGACCCTGTCCAGGACAAGAACAAAAACATTACCATGTATTTCTCTCTCTCTTTTTCTTCCTTTCCCAGTGTTTTTCCCTTTATTACTTTTCAATTGTTCTTCCTTTATTTTTTCTCAGACATGCTTCCGTTATCTCACTTATCTCATCTTTTCTTTGATTTTCCTTTAAGCCAATTTCTTCCCACTCTCTCTCTCTCTCTCTCTCTTACTCTCTCTGTCTCTCTTTCTCTCGCTTCTTCTTTCAGCTGCTTAAATTAGGGGTCACTACAACGGATCATCCGTCCCCATACCCCCCCGTCTTTGACATCTGCCTCTTTTAACCACCTGCATGTCCTCCCTTACCACATCCATAAACCTCCTTCTTGGTCTTCCTCTTTTCCTCCCTCCTGGCGACTCCATCCTCAGCATTCTCCTACCGATATACCCCATGTCCCTCCTCTGCACATGTCCAAACCAGCCTCCCTCACCTTATCTCCAAAACGTCCTACATGTGCTGTCTCTCTAATAAACTCGTTTCTAATCCTGTCTATCCTCTTTACTCCCAACGAAAACCTCAACATCTTCAGCTCTGCTACCTCCAGCTCCACCTCCTGTCTTTTACTCAATGCCACTGTCTCTAATCCATACAACATCTCAGGTCTCACCACAGTCCTATGAACTTTCCCTTTCACTCTTGCAGATGCAAATCACATCTTCTGCTATCACTCTTCTCCACCCACTCCACCCTGCCTGCAATCTTTTCTTCACTTCTCTAACACTCTCTCCATTATTTTGCACTGTTGACCCCAGGTACCTAAACTCCTTCACCATCTCTTCTCCCTGCACCCCCACCCCTCCACTGCCTCCCTCTCATTCACACACATGTACTTGTACCTACTGACTTTCATTCCCCTTCTCTCCAGCTCCCCTCCACCCCTTCAGGCTCTTCTCAACCTGCTCCCTACTCTCACCACAAATCACAATATCATCTGCAAACATCATAGTCCACGGAGACTCCCATCTGACCTTGTCTGTCAACCTGTCGATTACCACTGCAAACAGAAAAGGACAAAGAGCCAATCCTTGATGCAGTCCAACCTTCAGCTTGAACCAGTCTGTCGTTCCTACTGTACACTTCACTGCTGTCACACTGTCCTCATACATGTCCTGCATCATCCTCACATACTCCTCTGACACACCAGACCTTCTCATACACATTTGCTAATTTCTTAATCATCTTCATTCTTTTCATACTAACTTTTTTCTTTTCTTCTCATTATCGGAAAGCAAAATGAACACATGAAATTGGTGACGTCATTGCAGGTTAAGGCTGCACCCATCTGTCGTTATGCAGAAAATAATTTCCATTAACGCGGTTAGTCGGACACACAAGGACGACCAACTCGGCTTCTACAAAACAAAAAAATTAGGTTATAAATGGATGAAAGATTCGGCTTGATGGTTCTAAAACACTGCCTTGCCCAATTATCCCAATTTCCAAGCTTTTATATTAGCAATGGAAATACCATTTGAGAAATTTGAGTGTCACAGAGGGGCTGTGGGTGAAATAATACCTGCGGGGTAGGATAACGCACATGGAGGTGGCATGAGACAGGGAGAGGACTAAGCGTAAGCGTAAGGTAATTTACAATCAAATGAGAGGAAAATCTGACTTCAGAATCACTTAAAATCTATTAACCTTAAAGCAACCTTTAGAGCATCAAACTCTAACATTGATCTATTTATTATTTATTTTTAAATATGCCTAACATATACAGTATTTTATCCCAGCAGTAATACCTACACACTATAGGCAAATGATTGTTGATACATGACTAAGGTTTGTATGTACTTTGTGAATATACCATTCATTAATTAGTCCATATTTGCTGTTAATAACCTCCACTCTTTCCACTAGATTTTGGAGTGTGCTTGTGGAGATTTGTGTAAGATTCATCACCAAGGGTGAAGTCAGATACTGATGTAGGTAAGATGAGAAGGTCTGGGGGGCAGTCAGCTTTCTAATTCATCCCAAAGGTGTTCAATAAGTTTGAGGTCAGCAGGCCGCTTAAGATCTTACACTCATTCCACTTCCACTCACTCACTCACACAAACACACACCAAATAATTTTGGTTTGTTAGATTTTGTTTTATCTTTGTTAGGGTATCAGCACTAAATGATTTCAGTTAACCATTTAGAGTGCATTCACTTGTGATTGTATGTGAAGGTTTGTATGAAACTGGTAATTATATTAATTGCAATAAATACTGCCAATTCAGTTTTTACCCAGACTAAAAGATTTTTTTTATTATTCATTATAAAAAGATTAATTATAAAAATAAAAAAAAATTGCTATGACAGTTTATTCATTGGATTTATATACTGACAAGTACTAACATTACTCTTTATCCATATTTTTTTATTTATTATAAAAATACCATTTAGTACATTTAAATCAGAAAAATTGCTTTTTTTTTTTTTTTTTTTTACAACTGTCCGATTTAAGTGCTCTGCTTTTCTCTGTAGGCTAAATTTTTTTTCTTGGCTGACAGGAGTGGAACCTTTTGCTGTTGTACCTCATGACCTACTTTTCTGCTTATCACAATTTTAAAGATTGATTGAGTAATCATAATCTTTCTTAAGCTTGAACCAAACAAACCATTCTCATCTGACACGCTCTCATCGAGAGGTGTTTTCTGGCCAGAGAACTACTGCAAGATTTAGTGTAAACTCTAGATAATGTTATTTTGTAAAAACAGAAAATAACAAAAAGAGGAGGGTTAGCTCAGTGGTTAAGATGTTCGACTTCTGGAAGGAAGGTTGTGAGTTCCAAACCAAGCGCCACCAAGCTGCACTACAGGGCCCTTGGGTAAAGCCCTTAACCTGCTCAGTTGTATAAATGAGACAATTAAAAGTCGCTTTGGATAAGGAAATCTGCCAAATGCCATAAAAATGTAAACAAAAAAATATATTAGCCTAATCGGAAAATTCTTAAGCCAGTTCTGCACAACAACAATGCCAAGGGTAAAGTTACTGAGATCATATTTTCCCTGATTTTAATGTTTGTTGTAAACATTAACTGTTTCTCATGACCTGTTTTTCATGTGTTGTTTTGTTGCAACATGATCAGTAGTTTATTCTTTTCATTTTGTAGTGTTTCTCTTGGCTGCACTGTTTCCAGTATATGTATGTGGATGTTAGATTTTTTTGTCCAATCAGATTTTAGCCTCTATGTGCTACCATGTCAATCTAATCTGCTCAGGGCCTTCAAAGTCAGTACTGCTGGCCCTTTTAACCTAGCCTCCTTAAGAAATAGCTCTGTTTCTTTAACCAGTCAGGTTTCATATTCCCCTCACAGGGCAAGCTAGCTGGCCCAGAATAGTGTCAGCATTTTTCCTTCCTCTGATTGGTTGGTCAGAGGGAAACTGCGACAGACAAGTTCGACTGTCAAAACACATGTGTAGCTCTGCACATATTAAACATATTATTGATACATAGAAATTGATTTGGTCACGGACATACATAAAAATACAAGAAAAGCTAGACATCATGAGGAGAGGTCGGCCAACCCTGAATCTAGCTAGCTTGTCTCCTTGGAAAGGGTTTGTTTGCCACTTCCAGACCAGTGAATACGAGCGGTACCACTGGCTGACAGCTTCTAAAGGGGCGGTGCAAATTATGAGTCTGCATCTCTGGTGAGTAGGTTGGATTTTATTTACATTTTAATGTTTTTGTCATGTTATTAGACAAATATCGATTCTAATCTGCTCCAGATGATGTAAGTGCACAGTTGCGGTGGTAGTATAGAGGTTTGGAGTCTCAACTGGGTTTCTTGCTTCAGTAAAATGGTATTCACCCTCCATATGTGAAATGCCTCTCTCTCTCTCTGTAAGGCCATGCGTTGTTATATTGCATTTTTGTATTGTACTGATGGTTTCAATAATTGCAAAGTGATAGTGGTGGTATAAAGAGGTGGATTAAGTCGGGTAAGTCCCCACTGAAGGCCCAGGTACCAAATGCACGGCCTGCCTCTGCATTTCATACTAGAGTCTGTTGATTCTGGGTTTTTTTTGCATGCTTCATTTAATTATCCCTTGCCTGTTTTTTAGGATTATATTTGGATTGTTGCTCTCTGTATTGTTTGCTACATTTAATAAATTATAATACGTGCAATTGCTTTTTCATCAGCTTCCGGACAGTTACTGAACAAAGAAAGCTGCCTAGAGTGACAGTATGCAGTCTGGAAACCATTATATTTTTGTTGCATTAACTACATCATATAAACAAAAGTACTGGGACACCTGATATTTGTAGCCATATGTGATTCTTCAAGTCAAGTAAAGTCAAGTCATGTGTCTTTTATCGTTATTTCTACTATACACAGTGGTACACAGTAAAAACGAGACAACTTTCCTTCAGAACCCTGGTGCTACACTAAACAACATAGAGCTACAACACACAACATAAAGCTAAATAACATAAAGCACACAATTGTATAGGAGAATCAAACCTTTTCCAGCAAGACAATGCCCCTCTGCACAAAGCCGGCACCATGCCCTTAACTCTATTAAACACTTTTCGGATGAACCTGAATGCTGACTGCATCCCAGGCCTCCTCACCTCACCTACATCAGTACCTGACTTTACTAACACCCTTGTGTCTGAAGTAGCACAAATCTCCACAAACACACTTCCAAATCTAGTTCAGCATCTACTCCGAAGAATGGAATGGTTATTATAACAGCAAATGTGGAATGGGATGTTTAAAAAGCACAAACATATCTTGAGGTCATAAGCCTTTGTCCATATAATGTAGTAACACTTTGAGTAATAGATGGCTGAATGCGTTTCTATTTGTTCTTCAATTCTGGTGCTTTATTTTAGGCATGTCATTGCATTTCAGGGAGGTGGTAGCTCAGTGGTTAAGGCTCTGAGTTACTGATCGGGAGGTTGGGGGTTCATGCCCAAGTTTTAAAGCCCAAGCTGTCACTCTTGGGGACCCTGAACAAGGACCTTAACCCTCTGTGTATCATGGATGACCCTGGGCTTTGTACTCAGCTTCCTACATCGCTGGAATATGTGAAGAAATAATTTTAATGTGGGACCAATAAAGTGTTCTAAAATAAAATCAAAAAATATATAAGGCAATATGAGACTGCACTTTTGTTGATTCACCATGCCTGCAGATCGATCACTAATCACGATATAAATTCTGAAGGATAACCAACAAAGACTATTAACCTATTAGCAACATATTTCTATTATGAAAATGATCATGGTTGAGACCTATAGTACTGTGTCTCATCATAGGTTCCATAAACTATGACACATACACACAGGAGCACAGTCATTGAAACACAGACAGGCAGCACCATTCGTGATTGCTGTTTTTCGTGCTTCAAGTGTTTTAAGTCTGTAATCATGCCTTGTGTCTGCTGAATAGCAAGCAGGATTAAAAAAAGAAAGCTGCTCTTGCAGTTATTTAGTTTTTTTGTTCAAACCACAGAAACCTAACAGTTGCCCATTCCTGTAATTTGTACTTTGATTGCGCAATGTTTTGCGTACTTGTTTTTTCTTCAAAGGACTTTTTTAAAACTTTACCAGAATATAGCCTAGCTTTTTCATTATATGATATAGTCCTAGTTCTTAAATACTGCTGAAGATGCTGAGGATCTGAAACTTAAAACTAAATTAACCAAATTGCACAAAAAAAAAAAAGGCCTGGCATGACTGTTAGCATGTGAATCTTGGCCCCTGATTCTTTATATCACTGCTGATCCACAGGCCCTTCTTAATTGTCACGTAATAACAAGTAGATGCAAGTGCAGAACCCTTTTACTAAAGTGCCCATGTAAAATACAATGAAAATGAAGTTCAACAGTAAAGGAAAAGACAAAGAAACATGTAGTCTTAACCTGAAGGTAGAACATAAATCGCAATAAGAAACAACAATTATTGAAAGGCAAATTACAAAAGACCAAGAGTGCAGCAACGCTGAGGTAATACACAATCACTAATTATCGAGAACATTAATCAGATGAACAAAAACATAGTTTACTTAGGTGCTGATGGGAAGTGTAGTTCATGCCCATAATCTTGACATCTACAGTGAGGAAAATAAGTATTTGAACACCCTGCTATTTTGCAAGTTCTCCCACTTAGAAATCATGGAGGTGTCTGAAATTGTCATCGTAGGTGCATGTCCACTGTGAGAGACAAAATCTAAAAAAAAATAAAAATCTAGAAATCACAATGTATGATTTTTTTAACTATTTATTTGTATGATACAGCTGCAAATAAGTATTTGAACACCTGAGAAAGTCAATGTTAATATTTGGTACAGTAGCCTTTGTTTGCAATTACAGAGGTCAAACGTTTCCTGTAGTTTTTCACCAGGTTTGCACACACTGCAGGAGGGATTTTGGCCCACTCCTCCACACAGATCTTCTCTAGATCAGTCAGGTTTCTGGCCTGTCGCTGAGAAACACGGAGTTTGAGCTCCCTCCAAAGATTCTCTATTGGGTTTAGGTCTGGAGACTGGCTAGGCCACGCCAGAACCTTGATATGCTTCTTACAGAGCCACTCCTTGGTTATACTGGCTGTGTGCTTTGGGTCATTGTCATGTTGGAAGAACCAGCCTGGACCCATCCTAAATGCTCTAACTGAGTGAAGGAGGTTGTTCCCTAAAATCTCGCAATACATGGCCCCGGTCATCCTCTCCTTAATACAGTGCAGTCGCCCTGTCCATAGAGGAAGTCGGAGCAGCTGTTTGTCTGCTATGGTCCCTATAGAAAAGTGTTTCCTGACAACAAGCAGACTCTCAGAAGAGGGATTGTGGATGCTATTTTATCTCATATGAGTCCTCTGGTCTCCACACTCCTTTTGGGGTCGAGGCTCACTTTACCCGGAGTGTGGAGGCCTCTACGGCCTGCTCCGCTGGAGTCCCACTCCAGGACAATTGCAAACTGGTCCACCCCGCTGACCTTTGTCAGGTTCTACGACCTCGACCTTCGAGCCACTCCCAACTCCAACTGTTCTGAGCCCTGGATGTGCTCTTACACACTAAGCAAGGACTGGTCAGTGTGGCATGATTGGACACTGGTTCCCAAAGTGTTGTTATGCAGCTAGAGTTCCTCTAGGGAACCTCTCTAGGTTACGTATGTAACCTTAGTTTCCTAAGGGAACGAGACGCTGCCTTCAAGCCACACTTCCTGCATCCCTGCCGCGTTTCCCTTCTAATTGGCAGAAGCTAGCTTCGGCTCCACTGCATGCGCATTTTGTAGCTTCTTGGTCGTGACGTCACCCCGCCAGTGACGTTGCATCTTGCAGTTGGCCGGATTACACCTGTGACTTAGTTGCATGAGCAACTAAGAAGCGTTCCCAAAGAGTTGTGACGCAGCGTTTTGTTCCCTCAGGCAGACGTCCTGAGCTCTGTGGAATAGTTTTTTTTATTGAGGATTCCCTCAACCCTGAAAAGTTGCCCAGTCCAGAAAAACACCCCCTCGGCATGATGATGCCATGATCATGCTTCACTTTTGGGAAGGATTTGGACAGGTGATTAGCAGTGCCTGGTTTCCTCAGGACATAACATTTAGAAATAAAGTCAAACAATTCAATTTTGGTTTTCATCAGACCTTTTTGTAGAGACCTGAAAATAGCTGTCCATTGACAGTTCCCAGCCCATCTGAATACTTGGATACATGTGATATTTCTTTTTTTTTTGTATTAAAAAAAATACATGAATAATTTCTAAATGCGATGGATGGATGGATGGATGGATGGATAAGATAGCCAGCCAGCCAGCCAGCCAGCCAGCCAGCCAGCCAGCCAGCCAGACAGACAGACAGACAGGTAGATAGATAGATAGATAGATAGATAGATAGATAGATAGATAGATAGATAGATAGATAGATAGATAGATAGATAGACAGACAGACAGACAGACAGACAGACAGACAGACGTGCAATTGGCATATTACATAGCTGGATAGATTTTGTCTGTGTAGTACATTTAATATTCAAACTCATTATTGAGAGAACATGAGAGAGACCGAGAGTGTGTATCAGAGATTGTTAGAGAGAGAGCGATCATGTGCACATTCTTGGACCCCGATGTTTTGAGGTAACGCTGGATTACATTAGATGTATGAAAAGACATTTTGAGTCTCGGATGTGTTTGCACAGAATTACACAGTGAGTCTCTGAGCTACGGCGCACTTACACTCTCTACTGTGAAGAAGTGCTGCTTGGGTTAGCGGGTTGCCATGGCAACCCACCAAATTCCAATGCGTTTTTGATGCACCGTCATTTTCAGACGCTCACGCTACACACTTCCTGTGAGTGAGACCATCTGCAAATGGAGGAGCATAGAGGGCATGGTGAAGTATATGTGCCTATGCAAATTCGTGGAAGGATGTGGACATCATGGATAAGTGTGGAAGTATGTATTCATGTGGAGGTTATTTAGAAGTTTGGAAGTGTGTTTTTATATAGAAGTTATGAAAAAGTATGTCTGAATGCCGATAGTATGGAGAAGTATGGAAGTATGCATGAATATGGAGGAAAAAAAAGAAACCTATTCAGTTGAATATAGTCATTTAGGCAAAAGTCATTTTCTGTCTAATCTTTGTTTCCTCATTTCTACATTATACATGTGCAGACATTTTACTCTCTACTCAACTACATTTATAATTTAATATATGTACTTTCTACTCCATATCTTTTAATATATTTTAATTGATATGACCTTTACCAATTATATTTTATCTACCAGGTTATGTTAAAGTTAAATAAAAAAATATTGTCTCTTTTTTTGTTTGATGTTTGTTTTATTCTGGCATGTTGCAGAGGATGTTGTGTTGATCTTGGGTCAATGCAGTGTCGTGGTGTACAATTTGTTTTGTATTTTAGAAAATCAAACCTCACAAATAAACAGTTTTTGGCTTTTCACTAATATGTGTCTTCGTGTTGAGGACCAGTGCATCTTTGAGCCTACGTGAATACGAGTCAAATACTCATGTGCTGTTCTACTCAAGTCATATTGGAACTAATGACTTAACCCACTGGAGTAGGTTTTGCAGTAAGGTATCTCTACTTTTATATGGTTTTCAGGTATTCTTTACACCTCTAGTGGATTTCTGTGCATGAAATAAAAATGACATGACATCTATATTGCAAGACACCAAAGCATGTTTAGATGTTATGGAAAGGTATGAAAGTGTTTACTAAGGAGATATTTTACAATTTTCACTATTTCTTTAATTCCGCTCACTTCCTGTCTTTACTATTGGTCACATAGGACAAGTGAAAAGTCATCACCTTGAAGACTAATTTAGAGACTATCCAACTAAACCAGATTATGTTGGAAAATTATGGAAGGTATTCAGAAGCATATGAAGTGTCACTCTTTGGAAAGGCCTGGTGTATCATGTAATTATGTATTATATAAAAACAAAACAGCATGACTTTACGTCTGCACTTCTTGCATGATTGACAGTGTGTTTGAAACAACACAACATGGTGTGTGCGTAAGCAATCGAGCCCTGGAGAGTCACAAGGTTGGTGTCAATGAATCATTGTGCATAAAGTCATTGACCCAACTGAGCCAAGACTGTGCATACTCGCACACTGGCACACACTCACTCACTCAAGGATTCCTGCCAATGGCATTTGGTCTCCTCGGGGAGCTCCTACCTAATCCTGTTGTCTTTGGCCCAGTGTAGTGCCTTCCTTGCATGTCCTCTAGCTTGGACCGGGGGTCTGGAGTGCAGTGAATCGCCTGCAGGGAGAAAAAAAGATGGTCAGAACATGACTAAGAGACACACCCACACAATATGTCTTGATAAAAACAACAGCTGACACCAGCATGCATTACAATCTGGTCCATCCTGATATACACTGATTAGTTTTTATATGGGGCTGGTTTGTCTGGTCAATCAGCCTGGCCATGATCTACGATAGACAAAGAATTGTTATGAAATAATGTGATGTCATCTTACATTAAGTTGAGTTACTCTTACCTCCATTAAATTAATTATTCTCCTATAACAGCATGTTTGAAATACCTCATTCCTCGTATACTCTGGAACAGCACCATAAATTAAATTGACTTTTTTTTCTTTCTTATAGTTATATTAAATTTTTTGGAATCCACATGAAACAAGCTAGTATTATCTACTGTATTTTTTTTTAGCTTTTTCAGCTTTTTATTTTACTGAAAGACATCTACACTGAACATTTTTCCATCATGGAAATTTTACTGATACAGCTTTATCTAGGACTGTTAGAAAGCACTGACACAGGACTGCAACAAATAAATAAAAAAACAATCAAAATAAATTAAGAAACTGACAAACAAATTAATTATTGCCTAACAATTATCTAACAGTGTCTTAAGTAACAGTTTCTTTTCTTTTATTATTAGACAAACATGTGCAACCCAGCTATTAGGGGGGCACAAGCCAGTGCACTCTTAGTGCCGGTCCCAAGCCCGGGTAAATGGGGAGGGTTGTGTTAGGAAGGGCATCCAGCGTAAAACGTGCCAAATCAATTATGCGGATCACAAATGAGAATTTCATACCGGATTGTTCGAGGCACGGGTTAACAACGACCGCCACAGGTATCGTTAGCCAACAGGGTACCGGTGGAAATTGGGCTACTGTTGGCCGAAGGAGGAGAAGGAGAGGAGGACGACGTCTACAGAGACGGCAGGGAAAGGAGCAGTGTAGGAGAGTGGAGGTTCGGGTTGGTACTTTAAATGTTGGTACTATGACGGGTAAAGGGAGAGAGGTAGCTGATATGATGGAGAGGAGAAAGGTAGATATGCTGTGTGTTCAGGAGACCAAGTGAAAAGGAAGTAAGGCCAGGAACATTGGAGGTGGGTTTAAACTGTTTTATCATGGTGTGGATGGGAAGAGAAATGGTGTAGGGGTGATTCTGAAGGAAGAGTACAGTTTGTACAGTATGTAGTGAGTGCATGCCAAAAAAGAACGCTCTGGACATCAGACTGGGGCGACAGTTCATCTTTCAACAGGACAACGACACAGCACACAGCCAAGATAAGTGGCTACGGGACGGCTCTGTAAATGTTCTTGAGTGGCCCAGTCAGAGCCCTTACTTAAACCTGATTGAGCATATCTAAAGAGATCTGAAAATGGCTGTGCATTGATGCTCCCCATCCAACCTGATGGAGATTGAGAGGTTCTGCAAAGAAGAATTGGAAAAACTGCCAAAAAAAGAGGCATGTCAAGTTTGTAGCATCAAACTCAAAAAGACTTGAGGCTGTAATTGGTGATGTAGGGTTCTTTAACAAAGTATTAAGCAAAGGCTATGAATACTTATGTACATGTGATATATTTTGTTTTTATTATTAATAAATTTGCAAACGTTTTCAAACAAACTTCTTTCACGTTGTTATTTTGGGGTAATGTTTGTAGAATTTAGTAATTTATATCATGGTCCAAATCATTTATTCTTTTCTCATGTCACTCCCATTTACACTATGAAGGTGATAAAAGGAATGAAATGAACTAAAAAACAATAAAAAAAAGTAGTCATGTTGATGAACGAGGTTCAAAGAACCAAGTCACGAAAATGATCCGATTTTCTTATTACTACTTCTGAATACATCACAAACGATACAAATCAGGTAATAAGTAACAACCCAGTAAAAGCAGATTAAATAATAACATTAACCATCTTCACTGGGCAATAGATCACGTAGCAAACCCCCACAGAATGCCCTGAAATCCATATCTGTAATACGAATATGAATTTTTAAAACTCCTGTCAAAGGTTAAGTCAGAGGATTAATGCGGTGGCCTGGGATTAACCCTGTCTGTGTGTGTTGCATGTGTCTTTCCTCTGGAAGACAAATGCGTCCAGCTTCATTTTCACCATTGAAAAGATTTTCTGGAGGATCTGTTTCTCTGCTTCTCCATGGCAACGGGAGACATGTTTATACAGGTTGACTGTGAAATCTGATTTACCGAGATCTGCAATGCCACGACACACACTTTACTCCTTTTCATTCCTCACATCTCTCCTTTCTTGCCATTCATTTCGTTTTCTTTCCTCTTACACCATTCATCTCTTTCCCTCTTTTTTTTTGGTTGCTCTCTCTGTCTTTTTTTCTTATCCATCTTCATCACCTACATCCGCTCTACTCCTTCACAGCCTTCTCATCCTTCAATACTCTTTATGGCTTCTTAGCGTCCTCTCATTTTTCCCCATCTATTTTTTTGGTCTCCCTCTTCACATTTCTTTGTTTTGATTTCTCTCTTTTGTACTCCCCTCTTTTGTCTTCAGCGCTAAAGGGTATTTCTCTGTTTGTACCTCTGGGGGAACTCCGAAAGGTTCGACCTGGAACCAAGTCTTTCCCTTTCACCAAAGGTTCCATATAGAAAACTACACATTACATTCTTTTATGGCTTCTTCTTTCCTAGCATCTTTCACTTCTGCAGATCCCTTTCTTTTATATTCTACTCTCTCCTTTCTGCCTAATGTCTCTCTCTCTTTCTCTCTCTCTCTCTCTCTCTCTCTCTTTTTGAGGGCGTATTTTACTTGCTTGCTCTGTCGATCTCATCTCTAACGGCTCTATTATATGCAGTTGTTTATGCGAATGGGAAGTGAAATTTTAATCAAGCCGACTTCAGTCACACCTGCTGCTCACCACCCACACACCTTTCCTTGTCTCTCTATCTTTTTCTATTTCTCTCTCATACAGACACACATACTTGTTGGCTTTGTCGCTCTGTTTATATCCATCATTCACTCAAACACACAATCAACACAACCAAAATCAATCCTTCCTTTCTCTCTCAATTCACAAGCATTCTGTAAGTCATAGTTTTCTTTATCAACCTTTTACTTTGTATCTCAAGCACATAAAATCGTTTGTATAGGATTTTGAAGTCAGATGATTTATGGAGCACAATCCAACACATCGGAATGCGTGTTTCAAGTGTGTTTACATCAAAATTGTGACATATGTTTTATTCCAAAATCGATTAAATTGATTATTTATCTCAAAATTCTAAAAACAATACCCCATAATGACAACCTAAAAGAAGTGAGATTGAAATATTTGCAAATTTATAAAAAAAAAATAATACAACAACAAAATTCACAGCCTTTACTCAATACTTTGTTAAGGCACCTTTGGCACCAATTACAGCCTCAAGTCTTTTTGAATTTGATGCTACAAGCTTGGCACACCTATTTTTAGCCACTGTCTTCCAATTTCTTTTTGCACAGAACCTCTCAACCACCATCAGGTTGGATTGGGAGCGTCTGTGCACAGCCATTTTCAGATCTCTCCAAAGATGTTCAAATCAGGTTTATGTCGGGACTCTGGCTGGGCCACTCAAGGACATTTACAGAGTCATCACATATCAACCCCTTTGTTATCTTGTCTGTGTGCTTAGGGCTGTTGTCCTGTTGGAAGATGACCCGTCACCCCAGTCTGAGGTCCAGAGAGCTTTGTAGCAGGTTTTCATCAAGGATATCGCATTCATCTTTCCCTCAATCCTGACCAATCTTTCAGTTCCTTCCACTGAAAAACATCCCCACAGCATGATGCTGCCATCACCATGCTTCGCTGAAGGAATGGTTTTGGCCTGGTGATGAACAGTCCCTGGTTTTCTCCAGACAGGATGCTCAATCTTTGTTTTATCACACCAGAGAATTTTGTTTCTTATGGTCTGAGAGTCCTTTAGTTGCCTTTTGGCAAACTCCAGGTGTCATGTGCTTTTTACTGAGGAGTGTCTTTCGTCTGGCTACTCCATTATACATCATCCATCTACATTTTCTAATTTTTGTGTTTTTTGTCACTTCGTTTATGTCTGGGAATTCTGTTTACAGCTGTCCTGTTGTTTATACCAGGCATCAGCTGCTAGCGTTCCTCAACACAGCGATGCTACTCCAAAAAAACGGATAATCCCCTCCAGGCTAAGAAAGAGAAGATGGGGGAACCGAGCTGGTGCTCTGTGTACTGTAGCATCATGATGTTTACGGAGTCATGGCTAACAAGCTTACACCAGATATGACTGTAGCTATCTATCTACCTGGATACTGGATTACCTCACAAACCGATGACAGTATATGAGGACTCTTGACTCTGAGTATGACATAGTTGTCTGCATCACCTGAGGTACCAGTTCTGGCTTCATTCCTCTTCACTGTCTACACTACAGACTTAATGTTCAGCTCAGCAACATGTCACATGCAGAAGATCTCTGATGACTCTGCCATCATCGGCCAGATCACAGATGATGAGGAAGTACAGAGGGCTAATCCAGGAGACCACAGACACAAACACTTTTCACTTTCACCAGTGAATATTCAGGGAAAGGAAATTGAGAGAGTGGACTCATATAAATACCTGGGTGTTCATCTGAACAGCAAACTGGATTGGACAGATTCAATTTACAAGAAAGGACAATGCAGACTCTATCTGCTGAAGGGACTAAGGTCTTTTGGAGTAAAGAAAGCACTACTGAAGACCGTTTTGGACTCTGTGATTGCCTCATCAATTTTCTATGGTGTGGTCTGCTGGTGCAGCAGCATCTTTTATGCAGACAGGAAGAAAATGGACAAGTTGTACAAGAAGGCCAGCTCAGTCCTGGGGATTCTCCTGGACACTGTACAGTTGGTGGGAAAAAGGAGGATGGTAGCTAAATTATCTTTATTGCTGGAGAACCATTCTCACCCTGTATTAAACAGTTTCCTCTCTGTGCAGCTCCTTCAGTGACAGACTGTTACATCCTAAGTGTCTGTAGGAGCGATACTGAAGGTTATTAGACTTTACAATCATAGCTGCTCCCAGTGAACCAGTCACAATATTACACACTGTTACTACTGTTTTGTAAACTGTCCTATAACAATAATTTTCATTGTTGTGCAGCAACACCACTTTAAACTGTGCAATTTTACTGAGTGCAATTTAAATGTGTCTTTTCTACTGTATTTATATACTGTACTGTATATATATATATATATATATATATATATATATATATATATATATATATATATATATATATATATATATATATACACACACACACACATATATACACTATGGCTCTGCTTTTCTTTTCTTTTTTTTTCTTTTTTTTTTTTGCTAATATTCTGTTGGGCCCCTTTTGCTGCCAAAACAGTTCTGACCCTTTAAACATTTGAGCTACTGGAGCTCATCTGTTGGATCGGACCACATGGACCAGCCTTCACTCCCAATGTGCATCAAAGAACCCTGATCGACAACGACTCTGTCGCCAGTTTACCACTGTTCCTTCTTTGGACCACTTTGGATAGATACTGACCACTGCAGACTGGGAAGAGCCCACAAGAGCTGCAGTTTTTTAGATGCACCGACCCAGTCGTCTAACCATTAAAATTTGGCTCTAGTCAAACTTGCTCAAATCCTTATGATTGCCCATTTTTCCTGCTTTCAACACATCAACTCTTAGGACAAAATGTTCACTTGCTGCCTGATAAATCTCATCCACTAACAGTTGCCATGATTAGGAGATAATCAGTGTTAATCACTTCACCGCTCATAATGTTATAATGTCATAATGTTATGCCTGATCAGTGTACATCACAAAGCAATCACAGAAAAATAAAATTTAATAGCAGATTTAAAAACACAAAGAATCAGTCTAATCTTAATGGGAAGAGAATTCCAATGTTTAAGCGCACAAGAAGACAAGGCCCCATGTTACTTATAGAACATAATAGGAGAAACAACTAAAATACAGGAATCAGAAGAGCAGAGATCACGCCTTGGAGTGTAAAAAGTTAAAAGTTGTGACAATTAATATGGTTCCATACCATGTAGTGTCTTATAGGTCAGCATGAGGATTTTAACATCAATCCGAAACCTGACATCGAGCCAATGCAGTGACTCCACACCCAGAATGATGTGTTGACCTGTACTGGTCTCTCAGAATCCCAAATTTCGGAACCTTTCAGTTCATTTATACTTTTCTTTCTTTTCTTCCAACTGATAAAAATTGTCTGATGGAAATAATGATCCTGATTAAAAGACTGAAAAATCTGATTGTGATGAACATCGCATGCATTTACGGTGTAGATGATACAGTGGCTCGTTTCGGCACTGGTGCACTCTGAACTAAACGGGAAAACCGAAAGCAACAACAATATGGCTGAGCTTTAATGTTTAATCAGAAATGAAAATTTTTTTAGGGCTTGAGGCTTTCAGTGAAATTGCCTAAGGATATTCATTAAGAATTAGAAACGATGAGATGATGATTATTCATCGCAACCTTAATGGAATTTCGGATTATTTTACTTGCCTGGCAGTAAAGAAGAAAAAGAAAAGTGCATGGCATTAAAAATATACAATATGGACAAAAGTATTGGGACACCTTAACTTTTCCTGCCATATGTGGTTCGTCCGCAGGAGGCACACAATTGTATAGAATGTCTTTGAATGCAGTAGCATTACATTTTTCACTTTAATTGAACTAGGAGACACAAACCTGTTCTAGCATGATAACTGTGCACAAAACAAACTCCATAAATGCTCTAACTACACTTGTTGGAAAGGATGACCTTAAGTGTCCTGCTATAGAGCTCTAACCTTAACCCTACTGAACACCTTTGGGATGAAAGTGAACGCTGACTGCACCCCTGGCTTCATCAACTCACCTACAGTTGTACCTGATTTTACACACCCTTGTGGCTGAATAAGCACAAATCTCTACAAGCACATTCCAAAATCTAGTGGAACATCTTTACAGAAGAGTGGAGGTTATACTAACAGCCAATGGGGATTAAATCTGAATTGGGATGTTCAAAAAGTACAAACCAATCTTATACACATACTACACATATGTACTACAAACTATGGCTGCTCAGTCTTCTGAACATTGGGCATTTGACCCTGAAAGCACTCACCCACAAGATTATATGATTCAGAAATACATTTTAAAATAAGTTTCAAAATAAGTTTTAAGAATATTTAACAGCAGGGATATAAAATGCAGGAACAATAATTCATATTTATTTAAAATAAAATGTATTCTTCTTATTTATGCATTTGAAGAATATACAGTACAGTTATATATATATATATAAACTAAAACTTTCTTTCTTTTCGGCTTCTCCCGTTAGGGGTCGCCACAGCGGATCCTCCGCACGTTTGATTTGGCACATGTTTTACGCTGGATGCCCTTCCTAACGCAACCCTCCCCAATTTATCCGGGCTTGGGACCGGCACTAAGAGTGGCTGGGGATGGTTCCCTGACCGGGAATCGAACCCGGGTCGCAGCGGTCGGAGCGCTGCATCTTAACCACTAGACCACCAGGGGACCACAGTTATATATATATATATATATAATTATTATTATTATATTTATGAATTTATTAAATGGAAAGTAAGTGAACAGAAAAAAGAAATCTAAATCAAATTAAGATTTGGTGTGACCACCCTTTGGCTTTCTATTCTTGCACACTTTGTTTACTTGCAAAAGGCAGAGATTTTGTAGGATCAGAGTCAGGTGTATGATTACCCAATTGTCCCAAGCAGGATTTGATGCAGCCTACAGCCACAGAAGATCGGTGGTTACGTGTTTGGGAAAATTACCTGCCGAGTTCCTTTACAAACTGTGTAAAGAAAGCTAGTGAACTCTAGTGTAGCTAGAAGAAAATGGTAACGACAAATGGTATTCACACCAAATATTGATTTAATTTGGATTTTTTAAAGAATTCTTGCTATACAGCATTTCTTTATACCTGCCTAAAACTATTACACAGTACAGTATATCCACCTCTTTCATTAAAATCAGTAAGAAATATGTTGTATGTCTGTAAAAGCTGTAAGTGGCTTCTTATAGTAAAAATAATTTTTATAGCTGTGGTCAAACATACAGTATAGTTTGAGTAAAACCACTCTAGGGCCGTTTATACGCAGAGAAGATTGCACCGAATTGTCACTTTATCTTTTGGCACTGTAATCCTAAAGACATGTTCCGCTGTTAAAAAATTTATTAGGATGACTTGGAGGCTTCACAGGTGCGTGTGTAAGATTAGATAGAGACCAAGAAAAACATTCTGCATGGCAGAAAAGTTTAAGTTATAACAAATCTCGTTATTTAAAAGCCTGATGTACAATTTCATCAACATATACGTACTTTAATGTCTTTTTTTATTTTAATAAATTATAGAGATTGTTAAATTTTGATTAATCATTAGGGTTGCAAAATGGGCAGAAAATTTCCAGTAAATATCCAGAAATTGTCAATGGGAACTTTATCTGGGGAATTTTGGAATTATTCCAAGTTGAAAACATACCAGGAATTTATGGAAATTAATGGAAACTTGTGCAAAAAATAAATATAAACATTTTGTTTGTTTATAAGCTGACAAGCATGCAAGCATTCTTTAATGACGTTGAAATGAGATGTAATCGTTAGTTGAATTTTGTTGCACAATAGCTTACACACAGAACAAGTAAGTTTTAAACAAATGTATGTAATATTTAAGTAATTTACATAAATACTCACCAAGATGGACATTATTTTATATGCAGGATGTATCTGTGCTACTGTATGTTATGGAGGAATGCACAGTGTATGTAGGGGGTATTGCCCCAGTCGCCCTGCAGTAAGTGTGCTGTGTGCATGTTATTGATGAATGTGCAGGTAAAAATTCAACTAACAAAAATGCATTAAATCTGGTTGTTTTACCCAAAATAATCAGCAAGATTGTTTTCCCAACTACCTTTAAATTCCCTGTTATAGATTATAGATTAACCTGTAAAAAGATTATAGATTAACCTGTAATTTTGTAAATTCCAATGGAAAGTTTTTTAGTCTTGAACATTTCTGGAATTTTGCAACCCTACTCATTACAGTAGCTACATTTGGCAGATATAACATCCAAACACACTTGTGGCATTTTTTCAACAATGGAAATCAAATACAATCAGAAATTCTTCCCAACGCTGTTGCAGAATTTCCCACAAATGTGGTGCAAATGTGTAGGCTGCTTTGATTTCACCATTCTGTCCAGTTCATCCCAAACCAGCTCGATGAGGCATAAGTCTAGATTAGACTGTGCTGTGCTGTGCTGTGCTGTGCTAGACTGTGCTGGCCATTCCATGATTTGAAGCCTCCCATCTTATTCATTTGTTCTAAGGTGGTTTTGGAACAGCCTTGAGGTAGGTTTTGAGTCATTACAGGTTAAACCTCTGTACAACTTGCTATATAGTAGAGGTGCTACATGGTGCTGCAAAGTTTTGAATAAGGTGCATTTCTATAACTTTTGCCTGGTTGTGTATATCAACAAAACAAAACAAAAACAAGCAATTATATCCCATTAAGCAGGACCCTCATAATTATTTCTGACACAATAATCAGTACTACTGTTCCAGTATGTGGGTGAGTGGTGAGTGTTAAACCATAGAGCTTTCACATCAAACTTCACTCAATTAACTCTATCATGCTATTAAATAGTTTAGTTTTTTATTTACAATGAGTTTCTGTGGCCTTCTACATTTCTGAAACATCTGCTTGTTGTGCCACTAAATATTATAAGACTTAATACATACAGCGGAATGATTAACATAAATGGATTTCAGTGCACACACACGGTTTCTCAGTATCAGTAAAGGAGGCGTGGCCTGTGTGTCTATAGGTCTCAGTGAAACAGGGGAAGCCAGTGTGTCTGTCAGCATCAGAGAAGGAGGAATGACCTGTGTATCTTTCCGTATCAGTACAGGAGGTATGGCTTGTGTGTCTGTAGATCTCAGTAAAAATAGGCATGGCTTATGTGTCTCTCAGTATCAAGGGAAGGAGGCGTGGCCTGTGTGTCTCACAGTGTAGGTGACGGAGATGTGGATTATGTGTTTGTTAATCTTAGAGTAGAAGGTATAACCAATGTGTTCATTAATTACACTGAAAGCCGTGTGGCCTCTGGGGTCACATAAATTATTTTAATGATTGCATAACAAACCATTTCTTTTCATTATGTTCAGTTGTGCACCACTCCACTCATGCTAGAGAAGCAGCACACTGTGCCTATTGTTTACTGATTTTATTTCACTGCCTCTTACAATGATTATTCCCAATTCTCCCTTCTTCTATCAGTTATTCATTTCATAGTTCATACTTTTGCCTTATTTACTATAAGAAATATTTGAGCTGTTTTCTATCTCTATGTCTAACCCATCCCAAAGCTACTGACAGCTCTACAAACAACTCAAGAAGGTCTATCAAACAACTTAATGTGACAACTAATATATCATATTATATTATATTATAGCTTGATAAAAATGACACTAAATGTAAACATGATAAGAGTCGGGAGTTGACTGCAAACTGTAATAAAACAGGGAACGTTTATTAGAACGCTGCCTCTGATCCTGCATGGCCGTGTAACACAAAGGTCAATATCATTAGACCTGATGGTCATAAGTATAATGCATTGCGTGTGTGTGTGTGTGTGTGTGTGTGTGTGTGTGTGTGTGTGTGTGTGTGTGTGTGTGTGTGTGTGTGTGAGATAAAATCTAACTTAAAACTTACAAAAAAAATTTGGGACCAGGTTAAAAAGAATTTCCCCCAAATTCTCCACAATTTGATTATTTCAATGCTGCATGTACTACTACTGAGATACCTGAAGCCAACCAGCTGCATCCTATTTGATCTAATAAACATAACACACTTATAACAAGCATGTTTACCCTCTTGCCCAAACATGAACTCAGAGGCGCCTTTGATTGGATAGCTCTTGGTTGGATAGTACAGGTATCCCCAGACTTAGGAAATAGATAGGGACCGGAAAAGTGTTCGTAAGTAAATTATTTGTAAGTCGAGAAGAGTGAGACTTACGTGTCTCGGTCCCACAATGCATGCCTGGCAGGTGTTGTTTTTCTTCTCCCTCTGTTTGTGGTGTTGTCAAATCTGAATGGCACTTGCAGATTTAGAATTTTATATATATATATATATATATATATATATATATATATATATATATATATATATATATATATATATATATATATATATTGTTTTTTTGGGTGTCATATTTCATTTGTAAGTCGGCCATTCGTAGGTCGGGGGATGACTGTATTGTGATTGGCATTAAGGAGTGTGTATGACATCCCTCCCATCTTCTCTGTCAATTCTGCCCTCTAGACTACTGGTAAAGCATTGTTGGGATTCAGATTTGTGACCTCTGTATAACAGGATGAAAATCTTTTTTATGCACCATGTAAAAGCCATGAGGCGGTTTTTAATCCCACTCCTGAGTTTTGACCAATCTGAAACAATCCCACCCTCACCTACAAAATGTTTGGGCAGTCACAATTATTTTTCTTGTACCTCTTCTGGCTTCAAAAACTAGCAAGGAAGACATATAAAGAAAACTGTTTGTCTACATTATTACACATTTGCCTTTTCTTTGTAGGAGCAAGACAATTGTTCTCATAAGGTCAAAAGTGTTATGTATTTCCTACATTATAAAGCCATATGATCCACACAAAGGGCTAAGTCTATTCACACAAAGCTCAAGCTAAAGCCCAGCCTGCAGGTTTACACTTAAAAGCAACAAATGGCTCTATAAAGGTCATTTAGTAAAGGGGAAGGGAAAAGTTTGTGTGCTGAAGTGCACTAGAGTGCAAAGGAATCATCACGGCATCTCGATGAAAGTCGGCCTGTTGTAGGCCATGCTTAACATCAACTGTCCAAGTTCTCTTTATTCTATTTTGTTTATATTTATCTTGCCAAAAATTAATACTGGCCTTTTAAAAAGAATCTTCCCGTTTAGTCTACAACGCAAAATCACTTGTATGTAATCTGAACCTTGTCTGATTCTTAAGCATTATATGTATATTAAATCCTGATGAATATGCCTGTTGAAATGTCAAAACTGGAGCAGCTAACATGTACTGTATATCCTTTGAGACATTAAAAGCCTGCCAGTTGCATGTTTTTGATCTGCTGCTCATGCTCATGCTCTGTAAATGGGTTCACAGCCATACAGTGCTGTACTGCAGCCATACAGTACTTACACCATGAACATCGCTTCACCCCCCCCCCACACTACAGTATGTCCTGAGCCCATTACTGTCCATCTACACTTATTATTGTGTCAACGGAGGCTTTCAAAAAATGACTGCGCATTTTTTTGTCATTGCCGCGATGTTTCAAAGAGCCGGAAAGTAAATACACTCCAAGCGTAAAAATGACACAGGTCGAATCGTCTTACGTTTTGCTCATGCGCAGTACAGAGACATAAGAGTTTTCGGACGATTCGGTGTGGACGAGTAACTTTTAGGAAACGATTAACAGAAAAAGGAGCTTTTTTTTATACCAAAAATCGATTTATAAATGTATCTGGATGAGTGTAGATGTAGCCTTAGTTGCCCTCTGGACCTGCCTGGTCTGTACTGATGCTCTAATTTTGCTTGGAACCTCTACCACTGGGTAAATCATGCATAACTAAATCAAAACCAAAACCACTTAATGCCCAGTTTTTACTTATTCTTCAGTGGATATTCACATGGATAGTGTAGATTTCAAAGCTACACACAAATTATGTAATAATTGTATATACTGGACATCCATGCAACACAATCGTTTACATTTACGGCAATTAGCAGATGCCATTATCCGGAGTGATGTACGAAAGTGCTTTGAAGTCTCCATCAGTGAATAAATCACTTGCTCACCAGGTTGCAAACTTAAAATAAGCTTATTCTAAACTCTGTTGAGAGGAATTATTGCACACTTTTTTATGGAATAGCATAAAACAAACAAACAAAATAAGTGCTAGATAATGAAAAGGTAGGTATTCACCAATCATTTGAAGATAGGAAGTGACTCAGCTCACATCTCACATCTAGGGGAAGCTCAATCCACCACCTTGGTGCCAGAACAGAAAAAAAATCGTGTAGGACTCGACTGAGATTTAGATAATACACCCCTGCCCATCATCATCTCTAGAATCACCCCTGGATACACATCTGTGTCACCAACGATCGTATTTTATCTTATTATGTTCATTTATTCAGTCATTCATTCATTTATTCATCTTCAGTAAGAGCTTTATCCTTTACACACCACACACATTTTCCTTCGAAATCAGCAACAGTTTTTTTTTACCAAAGGACACAGTGCTCAAGTGTAACCATTTTAAGGAATATAAAAAAAGAAAATAAGCTTAAAATCTGAACATGTTGTAATTAGCATATCATTAATCAGCCATCACTAGTACAAACTTGTAAGGATATAAATGTTATTAACAATCCCCACCCACAACCCGTTTAACAAGCCTCTCGCCTCCCGACCCCCAACTCATGTGATGGAGACCAGATGAAACCATCTAGAATATAATTGTCTAAATATACCGTGTAATGCCAAATGACCTCTGATTAATGACATCCGCTCTGATATCGAAGCTTCAGCGGCACTCCAGCTTGCTATCTATCAGAGATGATGTAGGTCGTGAATAAAATATGACACATTAGGGCAGGTAATATCTCACGTCTTGTGGCGTAAAAATAGCCGTCTAACTGAGGAGCTCATATTATAAGGTGTCAGTACAATAAGGAGAGTCTTTGGGTGACATGTTCTTCCTCTCGTCATGCGTCACTATCACGTCAAAAGCTCTTGTTCCACTTTTAGAGCCACCTGACCAGGTGCTGGTGAAATCTGTCATAAATTCGTAATAAAGGTCAAATGTAAGCCTATACGTAATCAAGGTATCAACTAGCAGCTCCGTTTAAATTCTTTGTTTTGGTGCTCTGGGGAACCTTTTTAGCGAGAGAGGCCGTGATGGATGCAGTTACAGTTAGATGTTGTTGTTGTTGTTTATTTAAAGAAGCAGACGAACATTGAACAGCAATGTCAAGGAACATATTTAGATCAAGGATTGAAGTATCACTACACACAACAAAATAGATTTGTAAAAACATGCAGATTAAAATGTATCAGTACGTTGCAGAAAGCGAAGACCAAACAAGGGTTTAAATGCACAAACCAATCAAGGGGCAAGCAGAAATCAAGTCAAAGTAATCAGGAAACACAAGAGAGACAACACAAGAGAGAACCACTGACAGGACAAGAATTCAATTTGGACATACTGGTGCATAAAAATAACATGGAAGATTGCTGCAATGCATTCTGAAGGGGAAATGTGATGTATTGCCCCCTCAAAGGTGCTGCTCTCAAAGTGCCTTCTAAAACCCCTCAAGGGGGTCCTTCAACTCTGAGTAAAAGAGCTGAGAAGCAAACGTAGGGCATACCAGCAGCGAGCGAGTGTTCAGGTGACGACATCCAGTGGTGGACAGTAACTAAATGTAATTTGTTACTTTACTTAAGTAGATTATTCGCATATCTGTACTTTACTGAAGTATTTCTAATTTAGGAGACTTTTACTTTAATGTCGCTTTATTTCCAATTGGAAACTACATTTTGCAAAATCAGTCGTTCCTTTTTATTCATGAGGATAAAAACTTAACTGGTCAATCACGCAGCAATCCACCAATCAGGGTCGAGCGCATGATGTGGTTTGAACTTGTTTTGATTGGCGTTTGGTGGTATCTACTTACACCAATATACAGTTCAGCATCAGTTCACCAGCAAGCAGAACATTTAGAGAGGAATCAATTATGAAGAAACTCCAACTTGCGTCTATTTGCGTGATTTTTTTGAAGTAGTTGAAAAAAAGGTTTTGCGCTCATGATAATTTTTATAAATATTAATTAGTGTTTGACTCATCAATATAATTCTATTAATAGATAAGTGTGCTAGGAGTCTTTTCACAAAAACTAAGATAATGACTCTTGAACAAGATAAGATAATGACTCTTAAGCGAGAGTGTCATTTGACAAAAAATTATAATTGGAACATTATAGCCATAATAAATCATAGGACTTTGGTAAGTACATACGTTTGTAAGTAAAAGTTTAAAGGAGCACTTTTACTTTTACTGGACTAATATTTTACTAAGTGTATCTCTACTTTAACTGAAATATTCTCAAATATTCTCTGATTATGTAATCCGTATGAAAGTTAGAAAAAGTACAGTTTCTCCGGTATCACCTCATTAACCGTCCGTGTGGAAACATAGCAAAAGTTACGTTTGGTGTCTTGATGATTTGTAATAAAAATACATTTGCATAAAGCAAATGCTAAAAATCCCACTTTGATGTATTGTGCACATACGGACACTTGTATAAGTGTAACTTGTGTAAACTTGTGTAACCCATTTTTTCCACAGAGATCTTGATTTTATTCTATTGAGCAGAAAAACATGATCAAGTCTATCATGTAGAAGTGAGCCATGTGTAAACTGTATTTGCAGCTGGAAGATTGCATGCTTCTCTCTCCACAACTGAGCAATTGATATTTCAGCAGTTGAAAATCAATTCATCGAGGTTCTTCATGTTGGGCGATTAAAGCTGGATTTGTGCAAGGAATCAATACGACGGTCACAATAATGTTGTAGCGTGTCGCTGCAATTTTCTTGAAAAGACAAGCCCAGAAGCATAGATCTTGTGGCACATCCTGAATCACACACTGGCTTTTCTGTGATTATCTACACACCATCATTAGTTCTCTTCTGATTATTACTATGAAGATTGGATCATTAAGAGTATGTTTTTTGGACATTCTATGGACATTTAAAAAAATATTTAAAAAGAACCAAAGGATTGTATATTGATTTTCAGTTGTGTTCGAGCTAGAGCCAATCCTGGGTATAGAACTCCCTGGACATCAACATATTAACCATATTAACCTTTTATTGGTATCTATATGTGTATGTGTTTATTACTCAAACACTGTATCTGTATTCAGATTTTAACACAATTTAAGACATGCATTTTGTAACATTTAGTTGGTTATTTGGTAAAGATTTCCTAAAAATTAGGTCTATAAACAAGTATTTCAACAACTTCCTGACCAGGCAGTTACTAAGGATGGTTAAATACATGTTCTCATATTTGACCACTTCTCACACCTACATAAAATTTAAATCCGCCTGTTTGCTTGATGACTTTGTTGCTTCCCATGGATACCTCTAGTTATAACCAGATAAAGCATAAAACTTTCAGGAGGGTTTTCCAATTAAAAAAAGGCTAAATGTTTAGAATTAAAAACATTAAAAACACTACCTTTTTATTTTGTTTTGTATCTGTTGAGAAGACAAAAATCTGTCATTCTGCATATTGTGCTTATATTCAGGTGAATCAATAATTCATGGTAAATTGTCTATAAACATGTTTTTGAGAGGTTTGGGGAAAAACAAAGAGCCTGTAAAAAAAACTTACATGAGGAAAGCATACGGACTCTGGAGCGCTACATGATGCACAATCCACACCATACTCTATATCATGCTTCATCTTCTCAGAATCAGCAAAAAAAAAGCAGTAAGCTTTCAAAAAGATGAGGTAGCTTTTTACAATACTGGTACATGGGATCATTTTTATTAATTGTTAGACCCTTCAGACTCTCACAGCTCGTAACTGAAAGCACTCTCCAATCAACAAACATGTCCTGGGTGATTGTGTGGAATATTTACAAATTGTAATAAATACTACAAATAATAAAAATCACGTAATGGTGGGAAGTGATAATTTTCCTCTTTATATTTGATTATGCCTTTACTAAAGCGGCGTCTTCTCTGATACTGAGTAAAAATGATTAATGTACTAAATACAAACCAATGAAGGGTGAATGAGCACAAAATCTGAGCACACTTTAAAATCTGGTGGAATTTCTTCCCAGAAGAGTTCTTTCGATCTATCTATCTTTAACTAATATATAAAATTCTGTTTTTCTGCACATGGGACAGGGCAACTGCACTGTATTAAGGAGAGGATGACCAGGGCCATGTATTGCGAGATTTTGGGGAACAACCTCCTTCCCTCAGTTAGAGCATTGAAGATGGGTTGAGGCTGGGTCTTCCAACATGACAATGACCTGAAGCAAACAGCCAGGATAACCAAGGAGTGGCTCTGTAAGAAGCATATCAAGGTTCTGGCGTGGCCTAGCCAGTCTCCAGACCTAAACCCAATAGAGAATCTTTGGAGGGAGCTCAAACTCCGTGTTTCTCAGCGACAGGCCAGAAACCCGACTGATCTAGAGAAGATCTGTGTGGAGGAGTGGGCCAAAATCCCTCCTGCAGTGTGTGCAAACCTGGTGAAAAACTACAGGAAACGTTTGACCTCTGTAATTGCAAACAAAGGTTACTGTACCAAATATTAACATTGACTTTCTCAGGTGTTCAAATACTTATTTGCAGCTGTATCATACAAATAAATAGTTTAAAAAATCATATATTGTGATTTCTGGATTTTTTTTTAGATTATGTCTCTCACAGTGGACATGCACCTACGATGACAATTTCAGACCCCTCCATGATTTCTAAGTGGGAGAACTTGCAAAATGGAAGGGTGTTCAAATACTTTTTTATATATATTTTATATATTATATATATGAACACCTGGCCATAGGATTATGTGCTTTTGGAACGTTCAATTCCACAATTGGTTGTTACTTCCACTCTTCTGGGAAGATGATCCACTAGAGTGTGTTTTGGGAGATTTGTGTTCATTCAGCCACAAGGGTGTTAGTAAAGTCAGGTACTGATGTAGGTGAGGTGAGAAGGCCTGGGGTGCAGTGTTCATCTAAAATGTGTTCAATAGGGTTAAGGTCAGAGCTCTATAGCAGGACATTTAAGAGCTTCCATTATATAGATTAGCTTTGTGCACAGGGGCTTTGTCATGCTAGAACAGGTTTGAGTCTCCTAACTCCTAATAAAGTGTAAACATATAACAAACATGACTGACTCTATAAGTCTCGATCATATGGATGTAACTGATTTGTAAATATTCTGTGCAATTTTTCCGCTGATGACATATGAAGCCGATAACCAAAGTCATTTTTGGTGTTAAACAAATCTGCAATGTGGGGTTGATAAAAAGTAATAAAACTGTCTCGTTCAAATCTAGGTCACAACATGGCTAATCATTTAATATCAAAAAAATTAAATTATTTCAAAAAGTGTTGCTTCACCCCCTCATCCCAGGCACCACCTTACAACGCTTGAAGACTAAATTGTAGATTTATGCAAAGGAAAATATACTGTAGTAACACGATGGGGGAGGTGTATAAAGGTGACACCTTATTAAAACTCACATATTAAAACTGTGGTTACATTCAACTCTTGAAGGTGATTTCTCGACGATGTACAGGCTAGGGTTAAGGCTAGTATTTCTTTTCAGGTTTCATTTCAAGTAAAGTGTAAATTATGAATTTGTCTGTTATAAACCTGGAATGATTACAATACCTTGTCTAAGTCCTCGTCTCAAAGAGGAGTCCTTGTCTATGGGGACGTGGTACAGTAGCTTAGTGATAAAAAAAATAGACTTTTAAATACAAAGGTCATGAGTTCAAATCCCAGACACACCAACCTGCCCTTACCACGGCTTTTAACCCAGTAGCTGCTCAGTTGTATAGATGAGATCAAAGTAAGTCGTCCTGGATAAAGGCGTCTGCCAAAAGCCGTAAATGCAAATGTATGTACCCCAATTTGGATCCCATTTGTAAGCACACAAATAAATGCCACCTCTCCTCTTCCTTAGTTCTTCTTGTACTGCTACAAAATAAGACTTAACTCAAGGACTGTAAAAATTATTTAATCTCACATACATTACAAATCTATCAATGCAGCCTTTTTGATTTAGGGTCAGCAAACGGCTTTAAATTTATCCATGCCTTTCTGTGCTATGAGATGAAGACGGATCTTTTTTGAGTTAATCTTGGAAAAAGTGTCAGAGATCTCGCAAACTATAATGTGTCATGTGATTAGTCATGATAACCTGCTGCAGTGCTAATCCAGGATCATCCTTTTTTACCAAAACTGAGCACTTTAGTGCCATCAACATCAGTCACAATAAAAGTAGCGGAGACTTTGTGTGTGTGTGTGTGTGTGTGTGTGTGTGTGTGTGTGTGTGTGTGTGTGTGTGTGTGTGTGTGTGTGTGTGTGTGTGAGATCTTTCTCAAAAACATTTCGGCGGCAAAAAAATGTATAAATGCCATGGTTGAAGAGAGCCCTCTAGTGGAGACTAATATTATATGTGAAGAGTAATGAATGGAAATGAGGAGCAGAGGAATAAAGGTGGGGTAAATCATAAAAAATTCTCTCTCTCTCTTTCTTTCTAATCACTAATTATATTTAATACTACTCTTTTTGTACTTAGTTTCCTTTTTGCTTCTTTTTTTCACATTTTTATTATTATCATTATTATTATTATTATTATCATTATTATTATTATTATTATTATTATTATTATTATTATTATCACTTTCATATCCATCCATCCATCCATCCATCCCCTATTCTGATTCTCTGTTTCACTTATTCTCTAGATAAAACAAAAGTAAGCAGAAATGATCTATAATGATCCTACATTGAATCTTTTTAATTGTTTTCCGGGTTTAATTCTCAAAATGTGGGGAAAAAAAAATTGTTTTGGGAAGATTTTTAACCAGGGAAGTAAAATTACAGGGCGGAAGCAGATGACTATGGCCCAGTTATATCGTAGACAGGTTTTGTGTGACGCCCAGAGCATTTCGTTCGATGATTCCCACGCTACGCATCATGAGTTTCACCTCCTCTCTTCTGGTATTCAGTATTGAACTCATTACTAAAACAAATCATTGTAGACATTATTTTATACCTTCATCTCTAAAGTTTTAAAGGTTTTAAAAATGTAAGGTAAATACCTCTTAGGAGGAAATTGGGTGTTTGTATTGTGTGTTTGAGTTGTTTTATGTTGTATATGATATGCTTGTATGCTGCGACCAAATTCGGGAAAATAAATAAAAATGAACTAAACTAAATTAGGTTTTAATAATATGTATGTACTATTACATATCTCTGAGAATCCCGTCTCATGGGAGATCATAAATTGAAATCCCTGGGCTGCCAGAAAGCCACCGTCACAGCCTCAGCTCAGTACGTCAACTGGATTCTGTCTCGCTTATAAGAGGATAAACACGTCTGCTGAATGAATAATGACGACCGTCAAATAATAATAAACTATGCTATAAACACACAGGGGGCAATTTCCCGGAAAGAGATTAAACCTAGTTGTAAGTTACAACGTCTACCACCTCACTATGTAGATTTTTTTTATATGATATAGATATAATAGCTGACTAATACACATTAATCCTGAAGTAAACAAAGGTGTGAATTCCTGACAGAGTATTTACAGTAAACTTTAAACCCACTGGCTGGTTTAGTTCCTTCATATACGTGAACACGGAGAACATTTACATTCAAAACTAGTTCATGCTAGAGGCTGGAGGACCAGTACACCATGGATGTAGTTACAATTTTGGCCAATTCTTCCATCATCAGCTTCTCCTGCATTCGATGAGATTAGTTTTCATGTTTAATGATAATAAAAAGAGCTCTTTTGGAGCAAAACATTTACACCTGCAACCTAAAAACTTGTCTTAGATATAAATTATTGCCATTATTGTTCAGTTTTGATATTTTTACAAAGCCGAAGAACCTGCAAACCATCAATATGTACAAACCGCAGTGCTATATCGGATAAATAACATTAATTACATACCATTAATATAAGTTTCGGCTTCCTATAAGATATAATTTTATTAATCAAATCTGGGATTTTCCATTTGGGTGGCAGGTTGCCCAAGAAAAGTCTCAATTGCTCGATTGCTTTTCTTTTTCTACTCATGTCCAAGGTGTTACAACGTGCAAATCTCACAGCTCTGGAAAGTTGCAACTGATTGATTCATTCGATAAATTATTTACTCTCAAATAGCTTTGGAGCTGTAGCCGATCTCAGGAACAATTACGTTTAATCATATTTTATTTCTATAAAAAGAGACCACAAAACAGTTTCACAAATAAATCAATAGATCAAAAAGTGATTAATTTACCGGATAAGTTTATCCATAATGAGTGAGGCAGTGGGAATGTGGTCCATGAAAAACTTATGAGAAGTATGAGGACAATATGAGGAAAGAGCCTCAATAGAGTCTGCCCTTTAGAGTCTGGTTCCTCTCCGTATCTGGGTGACACAATGTCCATTTATTATAATTGCTGGCCTACCAACTTTTCACTGGAGGAGATTTGCTTACATAAATGTTTGGTAGTTGCAGCCCATTATAGCAGAACTGCAACCCAAATCCATCCTAATGGTTCCTGTGGAACAATCCACAGTAATCTGGTGTATTTTTAGCCAGTTAATATGGAGCATCAGCAATGATGGCTGGAATACAAGTGAACGAGACACCAGTGTATAAAAGAGTATACACTTATTTACACCTAATTCAGATCTCAGTATATCTTTTGGACTTAAGAAATACAAACAAACAAGAACAGTGTGGGGCTCAAATTAGTGTTGACTGCATGAGAGACAGGAGCTGAAGCGTTTTAGAAAGTACAACAAAAACCCAGCAAAATATAAATCCATAAATTCAGGACGCAACAAATACAGTAAAATGGCACAGCAAAAAAAAGTCTACAATTCAAAAGAGAAAAAAAATGAAACTCCTCAGGAACTCAAGGGGGAAAAAAACTCAGGATAGTAGATGAGATGCAGGCAAACAAACATGGGAAACAGACCATATAATCTGAACAACAAAAGCCAAAAGACTGACACAAAAGGGGACAGAAGACTCAGGTGAAAACAATAGGAGTCTAATTAATGCACAAAGACACAATAGTGACATCTGATGGAGAAAATAGGGAAACACAAGGAAAGAAAACCAAACAAAAAAGCCGAAAACTTAGCAAGATCCCTCAGAGCTTGACAAAGAGAAAATGCTAAAGTCCATACAAAGAGTAAGCAAATGGAATTGAGCTGTGACACACACAAAAGCTACAACTCATCATTTCCTAATCTCATGATAGGGTTATGCCTGCTGACAGTGGATATATTTTCCAGACAAGGTTTTTGTTTTTTGTTTTTTTTTCACCAAGCTTTGCAACCAGGCATATCTCAGGACATGATAGAAATAAAAAAAAAATATTAATCTGACCACAGTTTTCCACATCGCCTCAGTGCCTTTTAAATGAGTTTTAGCCCAGAGAGGATGGCGGCATGTCTGGATGATGTTCACGCATGACTTCTTCTTTGCATGATAGAGATTTAACCAGGCATTTGTGGTTGACATGGCAAACTGTGTTCACAGACAATGATATCTGTAGGTGTTAATGAGGCCATGCAGTGATTTCCATTACAGAATCATGTCTGTTTTAAATGCAGTGGTGCCTGAGGGCCCAAAGAGCACAGGCATCCAATATTGATTATTCACCCTCTCTTCGGTGCAGATTTTCTCATATTCTTTGAAACTTTGATGATATTATGTACTGTAAATTATGACATTTTCAAGTATTTTACAATTTTATGTTGAGGAACATTACTCTGAAATAGTTCTATAATTTGTAGACACTTCTGTCTTTCACAGATTGGTGAAGCTCTGCCCATCTTTACTTCTGAGAGACCCTGCCCCTCTGATGACATTGTTTGGATTTGGGGTTGTAGATATCATTAGATATTATTTTGATCACTGGTTTTAAACATACAATATACGCCTTATAAAAGTCCTAACAAGGTTCTATGTTCTAGATTAAAACCATCTTGTCTATCATGATTGAACTGGAATGTTAAGACGGACGATCTGTTTCTGAATGCAGCTTCTTTTTTTTGTCTTGTTGTCCAGTGTTGGATTTAGACATGGGGTGGTTCGCCCAGGGCGCCATTTAACCTAGAACTTCCATCCCAGAGATAGCTAGCAAGCGTTGGTACAACCCAGGGCATTGACCTGTAACCACAGTTCTTTAGTCCCACTGCATTAGAGTACAACGAGGATTGAAACTGAAGAGGTGAGCCGAATACGGCTTAGCCGAGGTGTCCAGGTCTGGAAAGAAAGGCAGACCACGAGGCAGAGGTTGTGACATAGGTCGCAGAAAGCACTTGTTCAGCTTACTGGACAGGGCAGCTTTCAGCTCATCGGCTGGCCAAACTATAACAAGTTTGGCTACAGAAAGGGTCACATTCTCCAATAGCTCCTCGGAGAAAGGGAGGCGGAGCTGAATGCTCTTGTCACAAGGGAAAGAAACCGCCGAAAAAAGGCGTGCTTTCTAACTTGCGAGCGAGTGCTGGTCCAGGCAGGTGAGGGAGGAAAAAGGGACAATCCCTCTGCCAGGTTTATCTGTGAGCCCCTTGCTCATTCTTTGCTTTTTTCAGACATTTACCACTTACCAAAAACCTGTAAGGAGACAAACACACACTTAATGCGCTTAATGAACAAACAAAAATTCACTCCATGTGCATTTGCTTCCTGGTCGTGATGTCACACCGCAGGTGACACCGTGCTTTTCATTAGACAGATTACACACGTGATTCAGAGCGTGGACAAGGCGGAAGCGTTCCCAAAGTGTTGTTTACGCAGCCCAAGTTCCTGAAAGGGAACAGACTTAAAGTATCTGATTTGAACAGTACTTGAGTATTTGACTCATTGAACGTAGGCTCAAATATGCACGTCCTCAACACTGTGAGTGTAGTGAAAAGCCAAAAACTGTTGATTTGTGAGGTTTTATTTCCTAAAATGTACACCACAACACTGCATTAACCAACATCAGAAAAACCTCTTCACCATGCCAGAATTAAACTAAGATCAAACAAGTCACTAAAAAAAAACAAGGTATTAAAGCAATCTTTCAAAAAGAGATCTTCAATTAACCAATAAAATGACAGTATCATGTCACAAAGTAGAAAACCATTAGCGTTCAATGGACAAATACTTTTTCTTCTTCGTCTTTCGGCTGCTCCCATTAGGGGTCGCCACAGCAGATCATCCGTCTCCATACCACCCTGTCCTCTAGATCTGCCTCTTTCACACCAACTACCTGCATGTCTTCCCTTACCACATCCATAAACCTCCTCCTTGGACTTCCTCTTTTCCTCCTTCCTAGTGGCTCCATCCTCAGCATTCTCCTACTGATATACCCCATGTCCCTCCTCTGCACATGTCCAAACCATTTCAATCTCACCTCCCTCACCTTGTCTCCAAAACATCCTCCATGCGCTGTACCTCTAATAAACTCCTTTCTAATATTGTCCATCCTCGTCACTTCCAACAAAAACCTTAACATCTTTAGCTCTGCTACCTCCAGCTCCACCTCCTGTCCTTTAGTCAATGCTACTGTCTCTAAACCATACAAAATTGCATCACTCCACTGCCCACATGTACTCTGTCTTACTCCTACTGACTCTCATTCCCCTTCTCTCCAGCGTGTACCTCCACCTCTCCAGGCTCTTCTCCACCTGCTCGCTACTCTCACCACAAATCACAATATCATCCGCAAACATCATAGTCCAGGGAGACTACTTTCTGACCTTATCCATCAACCTGTCCATTACCACTGCAAACAGGAAAGGGCTCAGAGCCGATCGTTGATGCAGTCCAACCCCCACCTTGAGCCAGTCTGTCGTTCCTACTGTACACTTCACTGCTGTCACACTGTCCTCATACATGTCCTGCACCACCCTCACATACTTCTCTGACACACTAATCCTCTTTTGGCACCCTGTCGTACGCTTTCTCCAAATCCACAAACACACAATGCAACTCCTTCTGTCCTTCTCTATACTCCATTAACATTCTTAAAGCAAATATTGCGTCTGTGGTGCTCGTCCTCGGCATAAAACTATACTGTTGCTCACAGATGGTCACCTCTTCTCTCAGCCTGGCTTCCACTACTCTTTCCCATAACTTCATGGTGTAACTGATCAACTTAAATCCCCTGTAGTTACTGCAGGTCTGCACATCTCCCTTATTCTTAAATCAGTACCAGCACACTCCTTCTCCATTCCTCAGGCATCCTCTCACCTTCCACAATCTTGTTAAACAATCCTGTTAAAAACTTCACTGCCATCTCTCCTAAACATCTCAATGCTTGTACTGGTATGTCATCTGGTCCAACCGACTTTCCACTCTTTATCCTTTTAATCGCTTGTCTCAATTCCTCTTTACTAATCCTATCCACTTCTTGCTTCACCATTTCCACACCATCCAACATTCTCTCTCTGTCATTTTCCTAATTTAGCAGATGCTGAAAATACTCCCTCCATCTTCTCCTCACACTCACACTCCTCATTACCTCGGTCTCTCTGCTCTCACACTACAGTCTTCCTTCATCTCATTGTTTCCACCATCTTATTCTTCTTTCAGTCCTCACTCTCATCATCTTCTTCTTCAACTTCAAAGCCATCCTACAGACCACCATCCAATGCTGTCTAGCTACACTGTCCCCTCCAACACCTTACAGTCTCCAATCTCCTTCAGGTTCAACATAGAACATAGTCCACCTGTGTGCACCTTCCTCCACTCTTAAATGTTACCCTATGCTACTCCTTCTTATTAAAATATGTATTTACCAGTGCCATTTCTATCTTTTTAACAAAATCTACCACCATCTGCCCTTCCACATTCCTCTCCTTAAAGCCATACCTACCCATCACCTCATCAGCTCTGTTCCCTTCACCTACATGGCCACTGAAATCTGACCAATCACCAGTGGGTTGTGAGATGGGTTGTGAGATGGAGGAGAAGGAAACATTCTGGAGTGAGTTAGATGAAGTGACGAGTGTACATAGGAAATAATTCCTATGTACACTCGTCACTTCATCTAACTCACTCCAGAATGTTTCCTTCTCCTCCATCTCACAACCCACTTGTGGAGCATAGGCACACCTATACCATGTCTCTTTCCAGTCACACCATGAAAGAACAGTTTAAAGCCACCTCCAATGTTCCTGGTCTTACTCCCTTTCCACTTGGTCTCCTGGACACACAACATGTGTACCTTTCTCCTCTCCATCATATCAGCTACTTCTCTCCCTTTACCAGTCATTGTGCCAATATTTAAAGTACCAACCCGAACCTCCACTCTCCTCCACTTCTCCTTTCCTTGCTGTCTCTGTAGACGTCTTCCTCCTCTTCCTCTCCTCCTTTGGCCAACAGTATTGGCCACCAATTTCCACCAGGACCTTGTTGGCTAACTATACCTGGTCTTTGGTAACCCGGGCCTCGACCGATCTGGTATGAAATTCTGATTCGTGATCCCCATATTTGATTTGGCACATGTTTTACACTGGATGCCCTTCCTAACACAACCCTCCCCATTTTTCAGGCTTGGGACTGGCATTAAGAGTGCACTGGCCTGTGGATCCCTAATGGCTGGGTTAGATTAAAAATTAAGAGCA
This sequence comes from Silurus aristotelis, assembly GCF_946808225.1. Taxonomy (NCBI): domain Eukaryota; kingdom Metazoa; phylum Chordata; class Actinopteri; order Siluriformes; family Siluridae; genus Silurus; species Silurus aristotelis. The sequence continues at coordinate 8,000,621 of NC_139576.1, forward strand.
TTTTTTTATGTTGTCAAATATTAAGTAGGCCACACTTTAAAAGAAAATCTAATACCCATAACTAAATATAGTTTGCTTTTTAAAAATAAACTAATCATAATTTGGAAGAACGCAAAAAGTTTAATGGAAACTGTTGCATTGATTTTTTCATCCAAGAGATGACTTTTTAGAGTGTATGATGCAGTGGAAATAATTTAATGCTATGCAAAGCAATATGGTACAGATAGTTTGGTTCTTTGGTTCTTCATCTTCTGGATTTGTTTTAGGTTTTAAAAGCAAATTTTGGGCAACACTGTTCCCCAAATTATTGCACTGTAATGTCATATACGTTATATAATTATTTATTTGTTGCATTAACTAAGAATGTACTGATTTGGGACGAACATTGCCATAAGATTAACATCATAAAGTGGAAAATTGTTTTGTCTCTCTTGAAAGTTTTCGACTTTATAATGTACATAGAAGCAACTAGTCCTAAATGAAACTATGTTTTATGAAGCACATTTTCTTTATTTTGATGAATCATTCTGCATTGACGGCTATTCAAGGCTTAATCGAAGCCCTGTCCAGGAACCGGCACATAATGACTAAAATATCATCATTATTACTGAAAATAACCACAACAGTGCAAGCATGTCCTTTAGGACAAAAAGAAAAGGGTGCAAAAATTTGAATAATCAGAAGCACAAGTAATACTAAGCAGCCTGGCAATGAGACACAATTACTGTGACTATTGTCTAAAAGAGCACCTCTTACCATAACAAGCACACAGGGAAGCAGTTCTTATTAACATTTTCATCTTGGGCTTTTGTTTTCCAAATTCTAATGAGAACGCTCATCAGATATGAACATGTAAACTGGTCTGATTAAACCTTCTCTGGCTTGATCAAGGTCATCGACTGTCATTTCATCAATGTCACCCGATGTAATCTAATGTAAGGTCTACTGTGGGAACCTTCTATTACTTACATTTTTACTAATTGCCATTACACTTAAAGTTACTTGTGAAGTACTAAAGCTTCAGTGTTAATTTGCTTGCAGGTGAAGTTAGATGTTTGTATCGATGCCAGTGCTGCTCATGTCAAGGCTACATAAAACATTAATGTGCATCATTACATCAGTAATTAAACTTTCTCAAAATTATCCATCTGTAAAGAGCTATCAAACATTGATATTCTGTCACTGTTACCGTTTTTGGTTTGTTATACCTTATTACACTTTGTTTTTCCTTTTGCACATCGAAATATATTTGCACTGTTTTTTAAATACCACAGATCATAACATTATCTACTACATTTTCTCATATTGTATCTTATTTTCTTTATTTTTCTCATATTTTCTCTTATTTAATATTTATATTACATTTTATCTGATGCACACATTTCTGAGTCTGATCAGATTTACATTTCACTGTAAATTGTATTCTATGCAAGTGACAAATACAAATCTTGAATCTTGAATCTATATTCCACAGTACTGCACAATTCTCAAATATGATTGGTTGCTGTGTCCTTTATAGTAGTGTAGGTGCAGCCTCATATCGACATAACATATTATAACATCCTATAGACCTAAGGCTCTAAGGCTATTTAGATTAATAAGATAATCAAAGGCACATTTCGGTCTCCAATTCAAGTAATTGAAGTATGAAAGTCAGACCTCATGTTGTGTGCCTTCAGCTTCATGGTATGAGGTTGGGGAAGAGCTGTATATGGCTGTATACTGTATCTTTTCACATGAACAATTATATTATTATTATTATTATTATTTTTATGAAGATTATGATTTTAATTAAAACTTTCTTTCGGCTTCTCCCATTAGGGGTCACCACAGCGGCCCACCCGCATGTTTGATTTGGCACATGTTTTTACGCTGGAGGCCCTTCCTAACGCAACCCTCCCCATTTATCCAGGCTTGGGACCGGCACTAAGGCTTGTGCAACCCTAATGGCTTGGGTTGGTTCCCTGACCGGGGATCGAACCCAGACAGCAGCGGTGAGAGCGCCGCATCCTAACCACTAGACCACCAGGGAACTTAAGATTAAGATTTTAATTATTATTTTAATTATTATTATTAAAATATATTTTCACAAAAGTATGATCTCAATACTTTCCATGGTACTTTTCAGTCTTGACGTTCTTGCCTGGGTTTTAACCCACTTCGTGTTGTTAAAAAAAATGTTATATTCTTTGTCATTTAGCTGCCTTGATTTTGTCAGTAATACCCTTTACTACTGCCTTAGCAAAGCCCACACTCATTAATTATTTCCTTTTATCCCAAAAGGTTGAATTCTCAAAGTTGATAGGTTGGAAGGTGTACATTTTCATTAACAGCAAAGGCATTTCAATCTGCAATTAACAATAATTTAATATCAATCTGCTGATTCTTATATGTTATTGCTTCTATAGTTACAGAATATACATAGGGGTTTGTATATTTGATGCACCACATAATCTTAATCTAATAAAACATGGATTTATAAACAGCTTATCATTGTTATATATAAATTTCAATCAGCCTGTATGTATGGAATCTTGGGTGTCTTTGCTTTAGAGACACTTTACCTCTACTTTCACTTGTAAAAAGTGAGATGAACATCTAAATCCATTTAAATGGTCATGTCTGGTAAATTATTGTGGTAAAACGTGGCATGTTTTATACGTAAACATGGTATTTGCTTCTATTGCTATGCTGACGATACACAGTTGTATGTTTCAGCAAAAACATGTGTAAAGGACATTAGACAGTGGATGCTTGATAACTTCCTTCTGCTTAACACCAGATAAGACGGAAGTACTTTTACTAGGACCACATGCAGCTAGAAGTAAACATTATGTAGCATCTCTGGATGGTCTTTCTGTCAAGGATTCTGCCACAGGTTTAAAAAAAAACACTCTGTCATGTTGCATCTCCTGCAACTTCTAAAGCAACTCCACTGCCTCACTCAGGTACACCATGGTGATTTGCACCTGCACCACACCAACCCACAACAATGGGAACAGCACTTGTAATTTCCATCTTGGTGGTCATGCACCTTCCCTGCAACTCCAGCACCCAGTTCAGGTGAATGCAGCCGGGCTATCAGAAACTCTCCACCATGCTTCTTAGGTTGCCCCTGAAGTTAAGCATTAGAACATTAACCACAAGCTGGTCACCTATGTTTTGCATTGTTGGACCCTAAATCACAAAATAGCTCTTGGCAGGGCGGCTGCTGAGCTTCACAGGTGGGCCTTTCACTAAGGGGCCGGGCCATGCAATGGAATTGAGCAGATCTCTCTCTATTCTGGCCTCTTCTTGAATTTGTGTGAATATCTTGAAATAAGTCTCAGAGTTATACTTTATTTGATGTAAAATAACGTGTTCTTCACTGGCAGGTAAAAGGTCTTTAGTAACACACTTCAGGCATCTGAAAATCAATTACAGCCTTTGACAGGCACCATTATAAAGAATGACTTACAGTTACCTCATTCATACAAATAAGCAGTTGAGGGTTAAGCGCCTTTCTTAAGGGCCAAGTACTAGCAGCTTACGAGTGCTGGGATATGAATTTGTGACTTTTTAGTCAGAAGGCCAACATCTTAACCACTGAGCTCTCCTTTCCCCAAAGCCACAAGTCTTGTTAGGTGTTCAATTCTTTTTTATTTGTATTACGCTTTCAACAATGGACATTGTCTCAAAGCGGCTTTACATACATAAAGAGGTTATAAAATTGCATAAAATAATGTATACGTTTAGTGCATATAAGTTTGTGCCTTATAATTGTAAGTGTATCCATAATGAGCAAGACAACTGTGGCAATGAAAAACTCCCTAAGACTTCATGAGAAAGAAACCGTGAGAGGAAACAAATTTAAAAGGGAACCAATTTTCATCTAGGTGGCACCAAATGTCCGTTCATGTTCTTAGTATACATTAGTTAGTATCCACCAAAAGTGGTAAAGAAGTAAAGAAGAGTAAAGAAGCAAAAAACTGACACCGGTACTTCCCACCTCTGGCTCTGAGCAATGTTCTGTTGGGAAACATTGGGTTCTGGCATTTATGTGGATGTTACTTTGACATGTACCACCTACCTAAACATAATAAACCAAGTTACACCCTTTCATGGCAACAGTATTTACTAATAGAAGTGCCTTTTTTTTTAGCAAGATAATGCTGCTTGACACACAGTAAAAATTGTCCAGAAAAGGAAGAGAACAAAGAGATAAACTTTGCCTACAAATTCTCCAGATCTCAATCTGATCAAGTGTCTATTGCATGTGCATGACAAACAAGTCCAATCAATGGAGGCCCCCACGTCACATTAAAATAGATTTAAAGAATCTGCAGATAGATTATTGGTGCCAGATACCACAGCACACCTTTAGCAGTCTTGTAGAGTCCATGTCTTGATTGGTCAGAGCTGTTTTGGTTGCACAAGGGGAAACCTATACAATATTCAGCTGGTGGTTGTCTACATCACTTGTCTACATCAGTTACTAAGCAGTTTAGGGAAAGGCATCACACAGCATAGCCTGGGAAATATATAAAATCCATTTTTGTTAGACCAAATTAGTCTAATCAAAATAGTCCATTATCTAGGCTCTGGGTTTTCAGTAGTCTCTGACAAAGAAGAGCACTGTAACTTTGGGAGAAAAGTGACGATATTGGGGAAAATAAAAACCCTGGCACAAATTGTCCTAGCAACACTTCAGCTAATCTAGCGGCTAATGGCCCTCAACATGATTGCAAAATAAAGAGGCTGAATTTCATTCCTCTTAATTGCACACCGCTTTGGCCAGGAGACAAAAATCTTTAATTGCCTTCCCTGCAGTCGTCCAACAAATTAGAGCCTGATGCGTGGTTCCCACTTGGCCTTGTAATGAATTCCACCGCCTTTGTTCTGCCCACTCAACCCAGTGCATGCTCGAAGCTTGAAATTAATAGTAAGATCTGTGATTATCATGCATACGCCAAAACAACAAGACAACACGTCAAATGTAAGTCCATTCTGCATAACGAAGGCTGCCATTTGGAACAGACAACGCTACATATTCACTCACGTGGCTTGTGACAAACTATTAGCCAATATCTAAAGATATTTACTATTTAGCAGATGTGCACAGTTTCTACAGTGATACAGAAGAGACATCCAAAACTACCTAGAAATAAAATTCACAGGACTAAAAGCTAATTTACGAACTATACGTTAAAAAGGTGTATGTTAACTGGTATCATTTAGAAATTTGAATTAGAATTGAAAATATTTGCACACATAGGACGAGAAAATATCAAGCTAGCAAGCATTGCCTGTATACAGGGACGGATCTACTGTAGTCAGTGTGACTTGAATTGATAAATTGTGCAGATGAATCTTGAATGTCACTAATGAAGGAAAGTGTATGGCATCAAATTAACCAATGATCAACTAGTTCGCTAAAACAGGTCAAAGGTGAATCTTGTGAACCTTCAATTGGAGAGTGAATACAGACAGAGCAAAACACAGAATTATACATTCTGAAAATGGTTAAACAACTAAGAAACAAATGAACACTTTTACAGTACAGTAAAAGTGTGAATCCTGTCAATCAAAATAAATCAAACATGCAATCAAATAAATACATTTCTGTTGCTGAAATTCATAGATGCCAAACAGAAGGAAGTTAAATTTTGTGCATTTTCAGTCACTGTGATCCAGACCATAGTTTTTATCAAGAAATCCTGAAACTGTGCAGCATCATACTGACAACATGAGTAAACATTTTGATGATTCTGTTTGTGAACAATGACAAAGGGACTTTTCACTCTGATGGGAATGAGATGTTTATTGACACAAATACTTACTTTTGGGAGATGAACTGCGGATTTTGAGAAAAGTTCAGGCTTTTGCAAGAAATCCAATGTATTGTGCTGTTTATACAAGTTGTTATGAGAATGCACTTACTGGTTTGCAAATATTAAGGACGATTTGAGAAATGCTCTAAAGCAACTGAGAAAAACTGTAAACTTTTTTGGTAAATGTGTCTTGAATTGACGAATTGTGCAGATGAACCTTGAATGTCACTGATGAAGGGGCGTGTTTCCTTTCAGATCAACCAATAATCAACTAGTTCTCTAAAATAGGTCAAGGCTGAATCTCTTGAACCTTTACTGTAATTGGCGAGTGTATATAAAAAGAGCAAAACACAGATTTACAATTGTTGAAAATGGATGAACAACTAGGAAATGAACATGGTCAAGAGCTAAGAATAAGGATGCATGCTGGAAGGGTAAGGAGGCAAAATAGAGGAAGAGGAAGAAAAGGCCAGAGACACAGACATCTGTTGTGATGTGGATGAAAGTCAGTGGCCCGACAGACTGGGACATCAGGGGGTAGAGACAGATTGGACTGTATAGTGCGCCATGCGCAGTTCTGCCTAAGAAGTGTTTCCTATGTTTACCTTTTGGAATTTTAATTTGTGTCTTTTTATTTTCTAATACAATGACATTATATTGTAATTTTTTAGTCAGTCCACTAGTAAAGAAAAATAAAAAAGTGTGAATCCTGTCCAGTCTCTTACAATCAATATCCCACATACAGTAATGTGTACATTTGTGCTGTTAAAATTCATAGTTGGCAATTCAGCCTTGTGCATTTTCAATACTTGTAATCCAAAACATAGTTTACATCAGGAAATACTCAAATAAAGCATTTTCATATTAAAAAAATGAATAAACATTTTGACGATTTTGTTAGTAAACAATGATAAAAGGACTTGTTATTTTGATGACAATGATACGCTCATTGACACAAATACTTACTTTTGAGAAAAGTACTAAGGATTTTGCAAGAAATCCAATGTATTGTGCTGTTTGTTCACATTGTTTTGAGAATGCACTTACTGATTTGCAGATCTTAAGGATGATTCGAGAAACGCTCCAAAGCAACTGAGAAAAACTGTAATATAAAGTAAATATCCAATTAAATAAATGAATTCGTGCTGCTGAAATTCATAGATGCCAAACAGAAGGAAGTCAAATTTTATACTTTTTCAGTCACTGTGATCAAAACCATAGTTTATATCAAGAAATCCTGAAAATGTCGCCATCATACTGACAACATGACTAAACAATTTGCCGATTTTGTTTGTGAACAATGACAAAGGGACTTTATATTTTGTATTAATGACATGTTTATTGACACAAATACTTACTTTTAAGAGATGAATTAAGGATTTTATGAAAAGTTCAGGCTTTTGCAAGAAATCCAATGTTTTGTGCTGCTTGTACACGTTGTTTTGAGAAATGCACTTACTTTTTTGCAAATATTGCGGATGATTCGAGAAACAGCTGAGAAAAACTGTAATTGATTTAGAAATTCATGCAGCAAGCAGCAATCATGGTGAAGGAGCTTCAGGAACTAAACATTGAACTAAACCCAGGTGGAAAAAGAAAGATTCTTAAAAAAACAACCCTCAGTATGTATTTCCTTTCACTGTATGGGTGGAACACAATGTGAACTTCAGGACTGAGATTGCAATTCTTTTGGGGTTTTCGAACTCATAAAAGGACAGTCTCAGATGAGACACTAAGGTCTGGAGGGAAAATATGTTTTGCTTAGATGCACTTCATAACACACACTAACAGCTGCAATAGCAGCAATAAACCAGGCTGAAAACTTGTATACAAACGTATGATTATTACTTTTTCCCATAACGGGACATGTCTATAACTACCCTACTAACTTCTGTTTTATACAACTGTTCTCCATTCTACCATGTGTTACACCAGTCTTCTTCACTGATTCCATTCTTTTACCACATTTCTTTTTGCTATACCTTATTTTACCTCATCTCTACTGTGTCCCACCCAATCCTGTCACCAATAGGTTTACCCCATTCCACCCTATTCTTCAATTGTTTGCTCCCACTTTAAATCTACTGTCCCCCACTTTTCCTCTAATTCCCCAAACTGTCTCCCATTTTACCCTTATGCCCGCCATTTTACCCTACCACCACCCTTCCCCTCCTGTCTCTCACTTTACCCTCCTGCTCTCAATTTAATCTTTAATTTAACTTTCCCATATTATCCTACTGCCAGATACTTGACCCTACTGCCACTAATTTACCCTACCACCCCCTAACCCCTAACTCTACTGTTCAAAACACTTTACCCCCACCTAATTTTTCCCTTTTGCCCACAATTTTACCCTGAAATCCCCCACTTAATCCTACTGTGTCAACATTTTACACTGCTATTCCCCATTTTTCTGTACCACCACCCCACACACCCCATACACACAATTTACCCGACTATTACCCACTTTATCCTAATTACTACTAAATACTACTTGATTTTTGTCACCCAATCTAAAATAAATTTTTCTACTCTAATGCCCCCCTACCACCCCAATATCTTATAATACACCCTGTTGGCCTTCACTGTACCCTGCTTCCCTCAATTTAAACAACTATCCATTTTACTTTTACCCTCCATCATACCTGTGTACATCTACTGCCCCCCACTGTCTTATAATAGTACAGTCAATTTAAATTGAACCTATAATTTCCCCATATTAACCCACTACCCAACACTTTACCCTACTGCCCCTATTTATTTATTTATTTTTTTATAATTTTACCCAAACCTCCCAAACTTTACCCATTTTTCTCTACCATCACCCCATACAAACACATTTTATCCTATTGTTACCCACTAAATCCTATTTTCCTAGCCAATCTTAAATACTCTAATGAACGTCCATCACCCCACTACTGTCTTATAATATACATTACTGTCCCTTACTTTACCCTGCTGCACTAATTTTAACCCATACTGCCCCATTTTACTCAATCACCTCCTTACCCTACTGTCCCTATTTTACTTTTACTACCCTTTATTTTACTCTTATTGCCCTAACTGCCCCCACTTCTGTACCACCACTTACACACCACCACACACACACATTTTACCCGACTGTTACCCAATTTATTAGATTCTACTCCATTTTATCCTTCTTAAATTTTCTAATGCCCCCTACTGTCTAATGCCCACTGTCTTACAATTAAGCCTGTTGGCCTTCACTTGATCCTACTTACCATCTAACAGGGAAATTGCACTACAAACCAGGCTTTTATACTCTTTACTGAACTTCAGTCAACCCTCTGAACATCTACTGTCCTCCCACCACTTATTTCTCTCTCTCTCTCTCTCTCTCTCTCTCTCTTTCTCTCTCAATCTCTCTCCATTTATATAAATATATTTCTATATTTTTGCAGGTTGGTTTGTTGAACCCCAGCTGTGGGATGACTGTTCACTTGCCTTTCTCTTGCTGGGGGCTGATGGTGGTATTGTTGATGATATTGTGTTCCTCTCTGGGTTCTGTGTGTGTGTTCAGGGCTCGGTGCTGATGCGGGTCTTCCTCCTCCTCCTCCTCCTCCTCCCTCTGCACCGCTGCCACTTTGCGCCTGGAGAGCGCCGAGAACATGGTACCCATGAAGAGGACGCAAAAATCCGCGCAACCACATGAGAGAACGATGAAAACAGCAGCAGAAGCGGGCCTGCGAGGATTAAAGCTCTTCCGTATTCCTTTTTTTATTATCACTGTTTAACGGCGTAAAATGCAGAGGGTCAGCATTAAAGCTCTGCTCGCTTCTGGCGGAGAATGAAAAAAACCTCCGCAGAAAGTCCGAGTGCGCTCCAAGAGCGGGTGTCGTTCACTTCGTTCAACACAAGGGGCGCTGTGTGACCTGTGGGTCAGCACCTTCAAGGATTCACTCATCATGTTTATTTTCCAACAGTTCATAGACGTTGCAAATTAAAAAGAAACTTCCACTATCATGTTACATTTTCACAGATGATTGTGCTGAAGTGTGACATACAGTATGTCGTTAACTTGTGGTCACGTGTTCACTAGAGGGACACATTTCTGAGGTTTGTTTCAATCGCATGATGTCACGTGAACAGCTCTGCAATTATTTATTAATCAAATAAAAACTACAGTTAACTACAGTATATATCATTGCTATGTCAATAAGTTTGTCTGTCTGCCTCTTTGTATGATTGTCTGTCTGTCTGCCTATTTATCTGTCTGTCTGTCAGTATTTGTGTGTATGTCTGATTATTTGTAAGTCTGTCTATTTGTCTGTCTGATTGTTTGTTGGTCTGTCTATCTATTTGTTTGTATGTTTGGCTGGCTAGCTGATTTTTGGTATTTGTTTGTCTTTCTTTTTTCTGTTTATTGTTTGTATGTCTGTCTGTCTGTCTTTATCTATCTATCTATCTATCTATCTATCTATCTATCTATCTATCTATCTATCTATCTATCTATCTATCTATCTATCTATCTATCTATCTGTTTGTCCGTTTGTTTGTTTGTATGTCTGTCTATCTTTTTTGTTTGTCTGTGTGTCTATTCATTTGTATGTCTGTCTAGCTGTCTTTCTGGTTGTATGTATTTATTTGTTTGCATGCCTGTCTGTCTATTTGTTTTTATGTATGTATGTTTCTTCATTTGTCCTTCTGTCTCTCGTCTGTTTGTTTGTCTGACTGTCTGATTATCTGTTTTTCTGTCTATCTATTTGTTTGTATGTCGGGCTGGCTGGCTGACTGCTTATTTGTCAAGTCAAGTTTATTTCTATAGCGCTTTTCACAACAGACATTGTCTCAAAGCAGCTTTACAGAATTTAACAGTTAAGGTGAATGGTGTGTATTTATCCCTGATGAGCAGCCGTGGCAACTGTGGCAAGGAAAAACTCTCTTAGATGTTATGAGGAAGAAACCTTGAGACTCAAAAGGGGAACCCATCCTCATTTGGGTGATATCAAGAGTTTGATTTTATTCTTTAAACAATTCATAACACTGGAGAGTTTTTTTCTTCCTGACTGTTATTTGTTTGTCTTTCTGTCTATTGTTTGAATGGATGTCTGTTTGTCTATCTATTTGTTTGTATGTCTGTCTGTCTGTCTGTCTGTCTGTATTTGCTTCTATGTATTTCTGTTTATTTGTTTGTCTTTCTGTCTAACTATCTGTTTGTTTGTATGTTTATTTGTTTGTCTATGTGTCTATTCGTTTGTATGTCTGGCTGGCTTGCTTGCTTTCTGTTTGCCTGTCTGTCTATTTGTTTGTATGTATGTTCAGTATATATTTATTTCTTTGTCTTTCTGTCTGTCTATATGTCTGTTTGTCTGTCTGCCTATTTATTTGTCTAGCTTTCTATTTGGTTGTCTGTCTGTCTGTCTGTCTGTCTGTCTGTCTGTCTGTCTGTCTGTCTGTCTGTCTGTCTGTCTGTCTGTCTGTCTATTTGTCTGTGTGCCTGTCTGTCTATTGATTTGTCTGCCTGTCTGACATTTATTCAGTTTGAAATCTTCATAGAAATTAAGCAATTAGATTTGTCTGTGAGAACATATCGCTTCTATCTCATGCCGCAGAATCCAGTACTGAGTTTCTCAGCTGATCTGCTGAGTTAGAAAGCAATAAAGATCTAGCTGGTCTCTGTTAAAAATTACAGTGAGCTGATAGTCATTTCTCTGTCTCCCACAAGTCTCACCAATATCAGACGACTGAACAGTGCAACACATTTGAAGTAACTGGAGTAACGCGGAGATTTGTTTCCAAATTTAGCAAAAGTTAGCCAAGCCAAAGCCTTTTTGTCTTTTTGTTCTTTAGGTTCAGCCATTACCATGTTCTATCATGGTGTGGATGGAAAGATAAATGGTGTAGGGGTGATCCTGAAGGAAGAGTACAGTAAGAGTGTAGTGGAGGAGAAGAGAGTTTTTGATAGGGTGATGAACGTGAAGCTGGAAGTTAAAGTGGTAATGATAATGTCATCAGTGTTTATGCTCCACAAGAGGGCTGTGAGATGGAGGAGAAGGAAAAATTCTGGAGTGAGTTCGATGAAGTGGTAGAAGGTGTAACAGGGAATGAACGATTGGTGAATGGAGCAGACATCAATGGACATGTAGGTGAAGGGAACAGAGGTGATGAGGAGGTGATGGGTAGGTACGGTCTTAGGGAGAGGAATGTGGAAGGGCAGATGGTGGTAGATTTTGCTAAAAGAATGGAAATAGCAGTGGTGAACACGTATTTTAAGAAGAAGGAGGGTAAAGTATAAGAGTGGAGGAAGGTGCACACAGGTGGACTATGTTATCTGTAGGAGATGCAACCTGAAGGAGATTGGAGACTGTAAGGTGTTGGCAGGGGACAGTGTAGCTAGACAGCATCGGATGGTGGTAGGATGGCTTTGGAGATGAAGAAGTTTGCTTTGTAAAAATCAAGAGTTGTAGTCTGATTTATCTTGAGTTGGTAATCTTGTGTACCAGTGTAGATTTATTCATTGCTAGAGACTCAAAGCACTTTTGTATGTTGCTCTGGACAAGGGTGTCTGCTAAATGCCACAAATGTAAATGCAGTGGTGGGCCATGCATTTGGTACCTGGGCCTTCAGTGGGGACTTACCCGACTTAATCCACCTCCTAATACCACCACTATCACGTAGCAATTAGGGGCTCGGTGGTGCTGAAGAGGTGTGGGATGATTGGGCAACTACTGCAGAAGTGATAAGGGAGACAGCTAGAAAGGTACTTGGTGTGACATCTGGAAATAGAAGACAAAGAGAGACGTGTTGGTGGAATGAGGAAGTGCAGGAGAACATAAGGCATTAGCCAGGGAGAGGGACCGAGCTGGAAAGGATGTGTTGCAAGTTAGAGCAATAAAGGATGGAGATGGAAATGTGTTGATTAGTGAGGAGAGTGTGTTAAGAAGGTGGAGGAAGTATTTTGTGCAACGGATAAATGAGAAAAATGGGAGAGAGAAAGAAGGTTGGATGATGTGGAGATGGTGAAGCAGGAAGTGGATAGGATTAGTAAGGAGGAAGTAAAACATACCAGTAGAAGCATGGAGATTTTTAGGAGAGATGCAGTGGAGTTTCTAACCAGATTGTTCAACAAGATTGTGGAAGGTGAGAGGATGCCTGAGGAATGGAGAAGGAGTCTGCTGGTACTGATCTTTAAGAATAAGGGAGATGTGCAGAGCTGCAGTAACTACAGAGGAATTAAGTTGATCAGTCACACCATAAAGTTATGGGAAAGAGTAGTGGAAGCCAGGCTGAGAGAAGAGGTGACCATCTTTGAGCAACAGTATGGTTTCATGCCGAGCACTACAGATGCATTACTTGCTTTGAGAATGTTGATGTGGAGAAGTATAGAGAAGGTAAAAAAGAGTTGCATTGTGTGTTTGTGGATTTAGAGAAAGCGTGTAGAGGACAGGGGGGTATGGAAACAGATGATCCGCTGTGGCCACCCCTAATGGGAGAAGCCAAGAGAAGAAGAAGAAGAAGAAGAAGAAGAAGAAGAAGAAGAAGAAGAAGAAAAAGAAGAAGAAGGTTGTGCCAATGACAAAGAGAACAGAGCAACTGATTTCTCTTTATTTTCTAATTTAATAATTTTTAGAAAAAAAAGTGAAAAATTCTGAAAGACATTCAGACTCATTTTAAATAAATACTGTGATCAATAAAAAAAATGTGATGTTATGGCTTAGCAATCAAAATATTTAATGTAATATTTCAAACAGAAAAAAGATGTGGTCTGCAACAATGAAAAAAAAAAAATGCTCAAATGTGATGCTAATAATGCTAATAAACTTATAATCATCTTTTGACAATGTATCATCTGTAATAGATAACTTTATTTATTTCAGATATATTCAATATGTTTCAGCTGTTCATGCTTGCACAAAATATGTAATGTACCATAGCACTTTATTTGATGAAGCACATAAAGCATTAAGAAAAAAAAATAATAATAATAAAGTATCTTGCGTTTTAAATCACTTCCCAACTGAATTGAGTTTTACTTCTTCTTGTTGGTCTTACTATTATGTGTTTAATAATAATTGTTAACTTAATTAATTAAATTGTTAAATTCATCCAAATATTAATAAATAAAGATGATGATGATGATGATGATGATGATGATGATGATAAGGACGATATTATTATTGGGAACGCTCACTAATTAATTTTGTACTATTTGTACTAGTTTTCTGTATATATATATATATATATATATATATATATATATATATATATATATATATATATATATATATATATATATATATATATATATATATATATATATATATATATATATATATATATATATATATATATATATATAAAATAATCCACACTTTACTTCTTTGTTGTTTATGCTTTAATGATAAGAAAATGATAATTATTGTATCATTTAATTGGTTAATAAATATCGAAAACAACAAGAGTAATAAAATAAAACACATTGATATTTATATTATTATTTCTATTATTATTATTATTGTTGTTATTATTATTATTATTATTATTATTAATGCATAATGTATATCAATTCCAGCAAAAGAACTGGTGGATTGATCCCAAAAAAGAATGAATCTGATCCCATTACAAATGGAAAGGTTTAGAATTTGGTTTGTAAAATAAAAGGTTTGCATATAAAGATTAATTCAGCTGCTGTTATTTATTTCCTTTTATTATTTAGACACTATATTTGCTTGTACTTTGAAGTATCTTGTGTACATTTATTTATGTGTGGATATATACTGTATAGAAGATCATGATTTTCATGGTTATGGCCATGTCAGAAACCTCATTATATTGGAAGCACTGGTGCTTTTACATCTAACACATGCACAGAATCAGAGGATTTATGGATGACCAATCAGACGATTTGCTTGTAAATCGCTTTGGGGTTTGAAGTTTTTCAGCTGTTCAATGAAACCCGGGTTCGGACACGCCGCTGACCTCGATGACTTCACCTGAGAAAATGCATCATCGAATGACTGGCCTTCTCTGCACATCAGGTATCCGATGACCACAGAGACCGAGCGAGACACACCACTGTTACAGTGGACGAGCACTACACCTTTCTGTTAAGAGAAAATAATAGATTAGATTTGGAATGTTGTACAGTAAAGAATGATCCAAAACTATGTAAAGAAATTAGTTTGCATTAAAAGTAGCTGTTAGAGATGCAAAACAACGAAAAACACCCTGCTTTATTGTCAACAGCTTTTATTTTAATGTTTTTGATAGATTATAATTGAGAAATAAAATAAAGATTAGATGTTTTAAGAGTCCAGTATCTGTATTATTTACACCATCCCATCTGATGTTCAGAATTGTACTTTTGTGCCAATTTTAAAGCCAGAAGATTATTATTATTAAGGTTATTTAATCAGCATAAAGTTGGTGACTTTTCTGCACCATGCACCCCAGCACAGGGCAACCCTGCTCGGCAATGAATCTGATTTAATACACCAGAATTTAGTAATTATTTATATGACGTAAACAGGACACCGTACAGAACTTTTGCTACGTTTCCACACGGACGGTTTTAATTGCCGGATGTGTGCACCATGATGGATTTTGGAGTTTATGCATCAGTAAAACAAATGTTTAGTGATTAAAAATATTTTTTGATTGATTTTTTTTATATCTGAGTAAAGAAAGGACGTTGTGAATAAATGTGTGTTGTGTTGAAGGGTTTAATTTCGTCCCTTATATATTTATTTACTTTACTTTAAAATTGTCAAATAGAAATGCATGCTGCGTTAAACTTTCTTTCAGCTTCTCCCATTAGGGGTCGTCACAGCGGATCATCCGCATGTTTGATTTGGCACATGTTTTTACGCTGGATGCCCTTCCTAACACAACCCTCCCCATTTATCCAGGCTTGGGACCGGCACTGAGAGTGCACTGCGTAAATTGTGCGTCAATATAATTATTGCTGCTAAAATTAATTTGCATTACTTTTGACAGCCCTGATATAGTGTAGTATAGTGTAATATAGTATAATATAGTTCAAAATAGTATAGTATAGTATAGTATAGTATAGTATAGTATAGTATAGTATCGTATCATATCATATCATATCGTATAGTATAGTGTAATATAGCATGGTGTAATATAGTATAGTATAGTATAGTGTAGTGCAGTGTAGTGTAGTGTAGTAAAGTATGGTATAGTATATTACAGTATAGTATAGTATAGTATAGTATAGTATAGTATAGTATAGTATAGTATAGTATGGTGTAATATAGTATAGTATAGTATAGTATAGTATAGTGTAGTGTAGTGTAGTATAGTATAGTATAGTATAGTAAAGTATAGTATAGTATATTACAGTATATTACAGTATAGTATAGTATAGTATAGTATAGTATAGTATGGTGTAATATAGTATAGTATAGTATAGTATAGTATAGTATAGTATAGTATAGTATAGTATAGTATGGTATAGTATAGTATAGTATAGCATACTATAGCATAGTATAGTGTAATATATTATAGTACAGTATGGTATAGTATAGTATAGTATAGTATAGTATAGTGTAATATGGTATAGTATAGTATAGTATAGTATAGTATAGTATAGTATAGTATAGTATAGTATAGTATAGTATGGTGTAATATAGTATAGTACAGTATAATATAGTATAGTACAGTATGGTATAGTATATTACAGTATAGTATAATATAGTATAGTATAGTATAGTATAGTATAGTGTAATATATTACAGTACAGTACAGTATAGTATAGTATAGTATAGTATAGTGTAATATATTACAGTACAGTACAGTATAGTATAGTATAGTGTAATATGGCATAGTACAGTATAGTATAGCATACTATAGCATAGTATAGTGTAATATAGTATAGTACAGTATAGTATAGTATAGTATAGTATAGTATAGTATAGTATAGTATAGTATAGTATAGTATAGTGTAGTGCAGTGTAGTGTAGTGTAGTAAAGTATGGTATAGTATATTACAGTATAGTATAGTATAGTATAGTATAGTATAGTATAGTATAGTATAGTATAGTATGGTGTAATATAGTATAGTATAGTATAGTATAGTGTAGTGTAGTGTAGTATAGTATAGTATAGTATAGTAAAGTATAGTATAGTATATTACAGTATATTACAGTATAGTATAGTATAGTATAGTATAGTATAGTATAGTATAGTATAGTATAGTATAGTATAGTATAGTATGGTGTAATATAGTATAGTATAGTATAGTATAGTATAGTATAGTATAGTATAGTATAGTATAGTATAGTATAGTATTGTATAGTGTAATATGGTATAGTATAGTATAGTATAGTATAGCATACTATAGCATAGTATAGTGTAATATATTATAGTACAGTATGGTATAGTATAGTATAGTATAGTATAGTATAGTATAGTATAGTATAGTGTAATATGGTATAGTATAGTATAGTATAGTATAGTATAGTATAGTATAGTATAGTATAGTATAGTATAGTATGGTGTAATATAGTATAGTACAGTATAATATAGTATAGTACAGTATGGTATAGTATATTACAGTATAGTATAATATAGTATAGTATAGTATAGTATAGTATAGTATAGTATATTACAGTATAGTATAATATAGTATAGTATAGTATAGTATAGTATAGTATAGTATAGTGTAATATATTACAGTACAGTACAGTATAGTATAGTATAGTATAGTGTAATATATTACAGTACAGTACAGTATAGTATAGTATAGTATAGTGTAATATATTACAGTACAGTACAGTATAGTATAGTAACCCAGCCATTAGGGGGGCACAAGCCAGTGTACTCTTAGTGCCGGTCCCAAGCCCGGGTAAATGGGGAGGGTTGCGTTAGGAAGGGCATCCAGCGTAAAACATGTGCCAAATCAAATATGCGGATCACAAATGAGAATTTCATACCGGATCGGTCGAGGCCCGGGTTAACAACGACCGCCACAGGTATCGTTAGCCGACAGGGTACCGGTGGAAATTGGGCTACTGTTGGCCGAAGGAGGAGAAGGAGAGGAGGAAGGCGTCTACAGAGACGGCAGGAAAAGGAGCAGTGTAGGAGAGTAGAGGTTCGGGTTGGTACTTTAAATGTTGGTACTATGACGGGTAAAGGGAGAGAGATAGCTGATATGATGGAGAGGAGAAAGGTAGATGTGTTGTGTGTTCAGGAGACCAAGTGGAAAGGGAGTAAGGCCAGGAACATTGGAGGTGGGTTTAAACTGTTTTATCATGGTGTGGATGGGAAGAGAAATGGTGTAGGGGTGATTCTGAAGGAAGAGTACAGTAAGAGTGTAGTGGAGGTGAAGAGAGTTTCTGATAGGGTGATGATCGTGAAGGTGGAAGTTGAAGGGATGATGATAAATGTCATCAGTGCCTATGCTCCACAAGTTGGCTGTGAGATGGAGGAGAAGGAAAGATTCTGGAGTGAATTAGATGAAGTGGTAGATGGTGTACCTAGGAAAGAACGATTGGTGATTGGGGCAGACTTTAATGGGCATGTAGGTGAAGGGAACAGAGGTGATGAGGAGGTGATGGGTAGGTATGGTTTTAAGGAGAGGAATGTGGAAGGGCAGATGGTGGTAGATTTTGCTAAAAGGATGGAAATGGCAGTGGTGAACACGTATTTTAAGAAGAAGGAGGATCATAGGGTGACATATAAGAGTGGAGGAAGGTGCACACAGGTGGATTATCTTCTGTGTAGGAGATGCAACCTGAAGGAGATTGGAGACTGTAAGGTGTTGGCGGGGGACAGTGTAGCTAGACAGCATCGAATGGTGGTCTGTAGGATGGTTTTGGAGGCGAAGAAGAAGAGGAGGAAAGTAAGGTTTGAAAGAAGAATAAGATGGTGGAAACTGAAGGAGGAAGAGTGTAGTGTGAGGTTCAGGGAAGAGGTCAGACAGGGGCTTGGTGGTGGTGAAGAGGTGCCGGATGATTGGGCAACTACCGCAGGAGTGATGAGGGAGGCAGCTAGAAAAGTACTTGGTGTGACATCTGGAAATAGAAAGCAAGACAAGGAGACGTGGTGGTGGAATGAGGAAGTGCAGGAGAGCATTAGGGGAAAGAGATTGGCAAAACAGAAGTGGGATCGACAGAGTGATGAGAAAAGTAGGCAGGAGTACAAGGAGATGCGGCAGCAGGTTAAAAGGGATGTGGCGAAAGCCAAGGAAAAGGCATATGAGGAACTGTATAAGAGGTTGGACACTAAAGAAGGAGAAAAGGATTTATACCGATTGGCCAAGCAGAGGGACCGAGCTGGGAAGGATGTACTGCAAGTTAGAGCAATAAAGGATGGAGAGGGAAATGTGTTGACTAGTGAGGAGAGTGTGTTGAGAAGATGGAGGGAGTATTTTGAGCAGCTGATGAATGAGGAAAATCAGAGAGAGAGAAGGTTGGAGGATGTGGAGTTGGTGAAGCAGGATGTAGATAGGATTAGTAAGGAGGAAGTGAGAGCAGCGATTAAGAGGATGAAGAATGGAAAGTCGGTTGGACCAGATGACATACCGGTAGAAGCGTGGAGATGTTTAGGAGAGATGGCAGTGGAGTTTTTAACCAGATTGTTTAACAGGATTCTGGAAGGGGAGAGGATGCCTGAGGAATGGAGAAGGAGTGTGCTGGTACCGATCTTTAAGCATAAGGGAGATGTGCAAACCTGCAGTAACTACAGGGGAATTAAGTTGATCAGTCACACCATGAAGTTATGGGAAAGAGTAGTGGAAGCCAGGCTGAGAGAAGAGGTGACCATCTGTGAGCAACAGTATGGTTTCATGCCGAGGAAGAGCACCACAGATGCCTTATTTGCTTTGAGGATGTTGATGGAGAAGTATAGAGAAGGACAGAAGGAGCTGCATTGTGTATTTGTGGATTTAGAGAAAGCGTACGACAGGGTGCCGAGAGAGGAGTTGTGGTATTGTATGAGGAAGTCAGGTGTGTCAGAGAAGTATTTGAGGGTGGTGCAGGACATGTATGAGGACAGTGTGACGGCAGTAAAGTGTGCAGTAGGTACGACAGACTGGTTCAGGGTGAAGGTTGGACTACATCAAGGATCGGCCCTGAGCCCTTTCCTGTTTGCAGTGGTGATGGACAGGTTGACGGACGAGGTCAGACAGGAGTCTCCCTGGACTATGATGTTTGCAGATGATATTGTGATTTGTGGTGAGAGTAGAGAGCAGGTTGAGAAGAGCCTGGAGAGGTGGAGATATGCGCTTGAGAGAAGGGGAATGAAAGTCAGTAGGAGTAAGACAGAGTACATGTGTGTGAATGAGAGGGAGGGCAGTGGAGTGATGCGGTTGCAGGGTGAAAAGGTGAAGAAGGTGGAGGAGTTCAGGTACCTGGGGTCAACAGTGCAAAGTAATGGAGAGTGTGTTAGGGAAGTAAAGAAAAGAGTGCAGGCAGGGTGGAGTGGGTGGAGAAGAGTGACAGGAGTGATTTGTGATAGAAGAGTATCTGCAAGAATGAAAGGGAAAGTTTATAGGACTGTGGTGAGACCTGCGATGTTGTATGGATTAGAGACAGTGGCATTGAGTAAAAGACAGGAGGTGGAGCTGGAGGTAGCAGAGCTGAAGATGTTGAGGTTTTCGTTGGGAGTGACGAGGATGGACAAGATTAGAAATGAGTTTATTAGAGGGACAGCACATGTAGGATGTTGTGGTGACAAGGTGAGGGAGGCGAGATTGAGATGGTTTGGACATGTGCAGAGAAGGGACATGAATTATATTGGTAGAAAAATGCTGAAGATGGAGCCACCAGGTAGGAGGAAAAGAGGAAGGCCAAGGAGGAGGTTCATGGATGTGGTGAGGGAAGACATGCAGGTAGTTGGTGTAAAAGAGGCAGATATAGAGGACAGGGTGGTATGGAGACGGATGATCCGCTGTGGCGACCCCTAATGGGAGCAGCCGAAAGAAAAAGAAGAAGAAGAAGTACAGTATAGTATAGTATAGTGTAATATGGCATAGTACAGTATAGTATAGCATACTATAGCATAGTATAGTGTAATATAGTATAGTACAGTATGGTATAGTATAGTATAGTATAGTATAGTATAGTATAGTATAGTATAGTATAGTATAGTATAGTGTAATATGGCATAGTACAGTATGGTATAGTATATTACAGTACAGTACAGTATAGTATAGTATAGTATAGTATAGTATAGTATAGTATGGTGTAATATAGTATAGTACAGTATAATATAGTATATTACAGTATAGTATAGTATATTACAGTATAGTATAGTATAGTATAGTATAGTATAGTATAGTATAGTATAGTATAGTATATAGCTGTGTATAAAGTTATGGGTATAGAGGTGTGTCTATGGCTACTGTACAGCTGTGTATATGTGTATAGCTATGTGTATATACAAAATAAACAGATATTTTTGATAACTGGAATTAAATGGCAAGAAAATCAAGCCTGTTTACTAAGAAATATTCTTGCTAAATTACTGAGATTAATTTTCCCTTCTAAACTGCCCCAAAGAATTCCTATGCACATGTTTTACTTTATGTGGTCCTTTGAGCTTTCTGTTGGCCCTGGGCACTTGATATGTCCCCCATCATGCCTCTATGACTTGACAAAGTCATCAGCTTTAAATATGGTCCCATGTGGAGATGTGGAGAACACACAAAACCTCGGTGCTCATCTTTCCAGGCATATCACTTGCACATTATCAGGTGCTTTATAATGCTTCATCTAACAAATACCAGACTAATCACTCCTCGGGGCAAAATTACAAGGTGTAAGGTGAAAGAATGAAAGTTTGGCAGTCCCAAAGGAACACAGCTTGATTAACATGGCTTGAGTCACTATGTTTTGTGGGATACCTGCTCGTTTTACAGGGGACTGGAAACTTATTTTCAGTGGCCATTGTAATCATAAACCCTTTCACGAATTTTGCCTCATGTGGCAGTGTCAGGTTAAGGGTGACTGGTGCAACTATTTGGTAAAAAGGTTGTATGGCAAACAACGGCCCTGGCGGCGATATGATCTTTCTACAACCGCATCAATAATGCATGGCAAAAACTCAACATGTATTATTCAGGCAGCTGTTGGCGAGGATAAGAGCTGTGCGCTATTGGAAAGGCTGTCCAGTATCAGATAGGCTTGAAAATCAACACTCAGGAAATGACTTTGGCAAAATGAAATATCCAAATTACACACACAGGCCCGAATGTTATGTTCTCCTCAGTTAAGCTGAGGTGGGTTGAGATGTTTGTGAATATTATTATTCATTATTAAACACTTACCTCTGCCTTGGCCTGGTCTATGAATTGTGCACACTCATGTAGGTGTGATATGATGTCAGTGTCAGGTAGATCCATTATGCTCAGGGTTTTATAGATGAAGAGATCCGGGAAAGTGTTTTCGACACCATACGCCACATTCAGTAAATGAGTAACCTGAAGTCAATAACAATAATGAAATGCTTAATGAGAGCTTAAACATAGACATCAATAGAAAGGGGGTCTCAAATAATAGCAATAATAATAACAATAACAAAACTAGCTCATTTAATAATATTATACAAAAATAAATGTGACAAGTACCTTGTACTTCTTTAAAGTGTCGAAGTCATGAGCAGCATCCTGTGAACCTGTTAATGTGGATGAATTTTAATATTTAAACAGAAAATTCACATTTAAAAGATGTAAAATACTTTTTTGTAGATTATATTATAATTCAAAAAATCTCTAAAAAAACATTTTCTTCTCTATGTAATGACAAATGTATTTCCATTCATTAGTTGTCACTATTTTCATATCCATGTGCAAAATCAATTATATACTCCTGTTTATACGCTGTTTTTAGCCTTTGTGACCCCCAAATGCTCTGACCTCCCACCACAATGATCCACCCCCCACGCTATACAACTAATTCGCAACCTTGCCTGAAATTTTAATATGTAAATATACTGAATATTAAACTTCAGCAAGAAAAACAGGTCAATAATTTAAATGGGTGAGGAGAAGGGCATCGTTGAGGCAGGGTGCATAACTGGTGCCCCATCTCTTATGCTCCCCAACCAAGCAAGGGTGTGTCCTGGGTGACCGCCTAGTTTGCCTATGCCTAGAAATGTTGGTGCATGTGATGTTCTGTGTCATTCTCTCTATTTCCTCCTGGTTCTCCGGTTTTCTCCCACCTCCTAAAAATTGCTATTATGTGCACTGGCTATAGTAAATTGCCCCGAATTATTGTGTAAATTATTGTGTGCATGTGTGTGCATTTGGTGTGGTGTTCTGTGATAAACTGGTCTTCCATCTAAAGCATATTCCCACTTCACCTACATTGCACCTGTAACAGGCTCCAGAAACCCCAACCCTGACCGGGATAGAGGGGTTACTGAAAGTAACGGTGTAATTATATAGTGTACAACATGGTGTAAAGGTTTAAGCAAATGGTAAGAGATTCCATAAGGCAAAGTAGTAGAATAGAAATAATAGAAATAGTAATAAATGTAGTATTAAGAATAATAAAAAGTAGAATTATAGCATAATACACTACAGCAATCATGTAATCTAGTGTTATATGGCAACATGTAGCATCATAGTATAATTTGTTTAACAATTGAGTAATAATAATGGTTTAAAATAGCTTACACAGTAGACACAATATGGAAAATACAGAGTACCGAGTAATATTTTTAGAACAAGATAGACTATACACATACCAGAATATTGTTATATTATACATACAGTACAGCATTATGTACATTGTACATAATGTACATAATGCTCATGGTAGAGTTTTTAGTATATATGTACTGTAATACTCTACTAGTATTTACAATATAGTATTAATTATTAAACAGCATTATTTGTATACGGAAGTTGTAGTGAAGCCACAATACATAGAAATGTAGTGTAGATTATATGTAGAACATTATTAATAACATAGGGAACACAGTAACGAGTATAATTTTTTATCCTGTATACATATTGTTTGTACAGTACAGAGAAATATATATATATATAGTTTATTTAGTATATATAGGTGCTTCCATTGGATTATTACTGTATATGTTTCAGCTGACAAGTTATTTGATGCTAACTGATGCAGTGAGTGGATTCTCATTTCCAAGATCATATCCTGTGTTTGTAGAAAAAGATGTTAATCTGATTTCCAGGATGTACTGGAGAAGACTTTACACAGCTTCCCGACTTTTTTTTTATGAATAAACGGCCTTACAAAAACGGAGTTCTTCCACCTTAGAAATATTGCTAAGCTAAGAAACATGTTGTCTAAATCTGATGCAGAGAAGCTCGTCCATGCATTCATGACCTCCAGACTGGACTACTGTAATGCATTACTAGGTGGATGTCCTGCATCATTAATAAACAAGCTACAGTTAGTCCAGAATGCAGCAGCAAGAGTTCTCACAAGATTAAGAAAATATGATAATATAAAACCAATCTTATCATCCCTACACTGGCTACCTGTTAAGTTTCGAATCGAATACAAACTTTTGTTACTTACCTACAAAGCCCTAAATGGTGTGGCTCCCATGTATCTATCCAGTATTCTAACACACTACAATCTGTCACGCAGTATATAAAGTATATACAGTATATAAAATATAAAGTAATAGCATTAGAAATGTATCGAGTAGAATAGCAAAGTCCACTAAAGGTGGTAGAGCATTTTCACATTTAGCTCCTAAACATATCTTTTTAGCAAAGCCTACACATAACATACATCTCACATCATAACCTTGTGCTTCAGTACATCTGATCACATGCACATTATCAACTTGTGCTGTTAATATCATGAACAGCAGCTACGCTAATTCCTCTTCACTGCTTCTCTATCTATACCCATCCCGAGGCATCCTGAGGTTGCTCCAGCTCCAGTCATGTCCCACCTCATGAAGATTATGGAGCTTTAAAGAAGTAGATGTCGACCCCGCAAACATCCCGAACCATCTAGAGACGTACCAGCGCCATTTGGATTCCACTTCATGTGGAGTTTGGACACTGGACCTCTTTGAGTGTTTAAAGGCTCTGGCATGGAGAAGCTGGTGTTGGATCTGTTATGATCTCAAATGTTGAGCTATTTTATGAGTTGCTCATTAGCTCCTGGTTCTATAATCTCAAATAACTGTATAAGACTGTAGAAAGAACGTTACTCATAATCTTACACTTCAGTGCTCATGTTAGTTCTCACTCTCCAGTGTTCTGTATTGCTTAAAGACTATAATCACACTCTTGATATCACACAAATGAGGATGGGTTCCCCTTTTGAGTCTGGTTCCTCTAAAGGTTTTTTTCTCATAACATCTGAAGGAGTATTTCCTTGCCACAGTCGCCACGGCTGCTCATTAGGGATAAATACACATTGCTCAACTTGAACTCTAAAATTCTGTAAAGCTGCTTTGAGACATTGTCTGTTGTGAAAATCGCTATAGAAATAAACTTGACTTGACTTGATTAATGCAAGATCTTGGCAAAAAAAAAATTCATGCAGCTCTGCTCTGGATGGAAATAAATGTTGTGACATTGCATAAGCTTGTCGTAACAATGCCGCGGCAAATGCATGCCGTAATTAAATCAAAACGTGGTCCAGTGTAATATTAGAGTGTGTGACTTTTTTTAGCCGGTGTGTATAGGGCAGATTAGTCATTATATAATATACTCTATTCAACACATAATAAATTATTGAATAATATTTTATACATTTCATGTATATACAACAAAAGGGACTATATAATATAGAATATTATTATAAAGTGTAATATATAGTATTAAGTTATATATTATTATTCAGAACAGTATATAAAATATAACGTAATAGCATTAGAACTGTATAGAGTATATATATTATTATTATATAGTATATTCATACACATGGCATTTTAAAGAGCCAGTCTCTCTCTCACACACACGCACACACACACACACACACACACACAAACACAAACACACACACACACACACACACACGCAGTAATAAAATATTTAATACTGCTCTGACATATAGTGAGATTAGTTACTGTAGAGTAATATTTAGTACTATATAATCGAAAAGTAGTAGTGAAAATACTGTGTGTGTGTGTGTGTATATATATATATATATAAATAAATAAATTGTACATATTATAGCATAATATACTGTAATTGCAATATGTAATAATCTGTAAAGTAAATGTAATAAAAAGCTGAAATGAAATAATACAACATATTGGACAACATTATGTGCCTTACCCAGTAATAAATATGGTTTAATATATCCCACTTGGAGATCCCACGTATTATCCTGAATGTATCCGCAGGGCGTCTCAGGTTGGACTGTGTCCTCAACCACCTGGATAATGGATCCTTTCCATGTTTCAATAATCCGCCTCCCGCTCAGAGTTGTCACACGGGTGCATTGCTTTCGCAGATTGGTTTTGGAGAATGATTTAATTTCTTGGGTGAGTGACTGCATCACATGTGCGGATGAGAACCTCAGCAGTGCGAAACAGGACAAGCTGCAGGCGTTTAGGTAGCCTGATCCCTGAGCGGTGTGATCCCTATTAACTACTGCTCCCGTAGCTGTAGTGACGGATCACCTGCTTTTCTTACAGCCTGAAAGCCTATAAGGCTCATTACCTGGGCACAAATACCTGATCGATGGACAATGGGGCCACCAAGAGGAGAGCGTCATATTAGAGGTCAGCGGTGACCAACCTCCGGGGCAAATGCTGTCAGCACCTGTTGACATTTAAAACATTTTTATTCATGCCCAGATTGGACATCTAAAACTTTGTAAACTAGCATGTGGTATATATGGCAAAAATGAAAACACTTTAGTAATCTTAATTATGTACTATTTTGATTAGTCTGCATTTCTCACAATCATTATTGGAGGTATTCTTTACTTTTTTTTTTACGCAAAATATAATAAAAAAAAACCATACTGACTTATACTGTCTTATAACATTTTTGAGAGACAAATACATGTTTCTTTTGTTTATATGCAACACTAGGTAATTTAAAGATATAAAGATTTGCTTTGACCAAACAAATATAGGGTCAATGTGCAAAGGATTTCTTCGCTAGTTGGAGATCTCTTTCTGACTTTGCGATCGAGTTCATCTCAGAGCAGTTCAATAGGATTTAGGTGCGGTGACTGGGCAGGCCGTTCCATGATAGCTAACACACCAGCCAGAGCTTGGATTTACGCTTTTGGTCATGCTCTTGTTGCATGGTGAAGTCGATTCCAATGAGCCACAGTCCAGATGAAATTGCATGGTGTTAGTATTACAGTGGAAGTATTAAATGGTAGCCATGTTGGTTCAGTTTTCCTTTCACATTCCGGAATATGTCTCCAAATTCCCTGCTCCAAAACAACCCAGACCCATTCATCTTTCACATCCATGTTCAACTGTGGGGGTGAGGCAGTCCGCTAACAGTCTTCTCTCCTCTTTTGTGTCTTATATCAAATATTTGGTTAGAGACAAAAATGTCACATTTGGACTCATCTGCCCACAGACATTTTTTCAGTCATTCACTGAACAATTCTCGTGTGTTTTTGCATTTTATCATGTTTGCTAAATCGAAACGAAAGGAACATGTATCTCAAAAACAATAAACGTTTCTGTGTTTTCAAAAGTTTGACAGCCATTGTATAGCTTTAAAATTTTTGCAAAGAGGGTGTCAAGTTAATGTTTTGTAACCTAGCTTGCTAAATGCTATTTTTGTAGCTAATGTACCTTGAGGTAGCTTTAGACTACGTGCAAACCACATTCTAGATTAGTCTGAATGTCTGTTCGTGCAGGATGAGCTTGGTGAAGTTGTGTCCACCTCCCATCACTGAAAAAGTACCCATATTTGTACTTAAATACATTTTTACCGTTATTTGTAAAATGGCTGTAAAGCAGAAATTCTAAACAGATGGAAAAGAAGTGTGTACTTCCTTTTACCACTGAATCTATCAGTAAAGGTGTTAATTTGTTGTTTTTTTGTTTATTTAAACGGGTCTATCTGAATAATAAAAGAATACACAGAGGGTCTGTTATCCCTAGATTACTAGCAGGTGGGGACAAGCAGCTAATTTTCACAAGCAGTTAGAAAATAATCAGGGGAAGGAAATGTGTACTGCATCATTATAGGACATCATAATGCATGTTATATCGCATTACAATCACTTTGCACAGTGTGACACAATGTGGTGGGGAGAATAAAATGTGTTTGTGGTCTCTATGGGTTTATGCCTTATTTATCCAGTGCATTAATTAATTTAAACCTAGCATATTTTCTGTCTAAATAACCCTGAGCACTGTATCATTGTGTTTGTCAAAGACATCAAATGGATAATTACTGATTGTAACAAACATTACACAAGGACAACAGGTCCATTAAATGTTTCAAATGTGTTTCTGGTTCCACTGGTTCCATGACTCTGTGAGACGTGGTAACGCGCTCTTTAAAATGTAAGAAGGTTGTGAGTTTAAATCCGAGCACCACTTAGCAGCCACTGCTGGGTCCTTGGTCAAGTCCCCTAACCCTCACTGGCTTGGATAATTGTAAGTTGCCCTGCAAATGGGAATTATTTTTTTTCTTTCTTTTGGCTTCTCCCATTAGGGGTCCCCACAGCGGATCATCCGTCTCCATACCCCCTGTCCTCTAAATCTGCCTCTTTCAAACCAACTACCTGAATGTCTTCCCTCACCACATCCATAAACTGCCTTCTTGGCCTCTTTTCCTCCTTCCTGGTAGATCCATCCTAGGCATTCTCCTACCGATATACCCCATGTTCCTCCTTATGAACATGTCCAAATCATCTCAATCTCGCCTTCCTCGCTTTGTCTCCAAAACATCCTACATGTGCTGTCCCTCTAATTAACTCGTTTCTAATCCTGTCCACAGTCCTATAAACTTTCCCTTTCACTCTTGCAGATACTCTTCAATCACAAATCTCTCTTGCTATCACTCTTCTCCACCCACTCCACCCTGCCTGCACTCTTTTCTTCACTTCTCTAACAAACTCTCCATTAGTTTGCACTGTTGACCCCAGGTATCTGAACTCCTCCACCTTCACCATCTCTTCTCCCTGCAACCACACCACACTACTGCCCTCCCTCTCATTCACACACATGTACTCTGTCTTACTCCTACTGACTTTCATTCCCCTTATCTTCAGCACGTTCCTCCACCTCTCCAGGCTCTTCTCAACCTGCTCTCTACTCTCACCACAAATCACAATATTATCTTCAAACGTAATAGTCCACGGAGACTCCTGTCTGACCTCGTCCATCAACCTGTCCATCACCACTGCAAAGAGGAAAGGGCTCAGAGTCGATTCTTGATGCAGTCCCACCTACACTTTGAACCAGTTTGTCGTTCTTACTGCACACAACACTGCTGTCACACTGTCCTCATACATGTCCTGCACCACCCTCACATACTTCTCTGACACACGTGACTTTCTCATACAATACCACAACTTCTTTCTCTGCACCCTGTCATACGCTTTCTCTAAATCCACAAATACACAATGCAACTCCATCTGAATTTCTTTGTACTTTTTCATCAACAGTCTGTGGTGCTCTTCCTCAGCATGAAACCATACTGTTGCTCACAGATGGTCACCTCTATCCTATCCACTTCCTGCTTGACCATCTCCACACCATCCAAACTTTTCTCTCTCTTCTATTTTTCTCGTTCATTAGCTGCTCAAAATACTCTCTCTATCTTCTCCTCACTATTCAAAACATTTCCATCTCCATCCTTTATTGCTCTAACTTGTAGCACATCCTTTCCAACTTAGTCCCTCTGCCTGTATATATAAAAAACGTTTATTAATATTTAACATATCTTAAAATTTAATATCAAATACCTTAACTTCAAGTGTATCAAAATAAACTACAAATACAGCCACACCATATATCAAGATGAATTACTGTATTTTTGTATTTTAAAAATAATAAAAAGTACTTTTACAAAAGAGCATGAAATTTCTTCATGAACCTTCCATCAAATGGCCTATTTATCCCTTCAAACAAACAAGTCATTCATAAGAAGATAATTGATGCATCAGTTACTTTAATTAGGGTACAATAATCTGTAATTAAATATTGACTTATCAATCATTGGACACCTATTTGGAAGTTGGCAGCTGCACGTTTCTTACCGTCACCTGCTTCTTCCATATGGATTATTTTCTGTTCTGATATCAAGTCTGAGAAAACTACTGAGTAGGCACTAAATTATAGGCCACATTTTTATAATGTCATCATGTGGTTATTATACTTTGTATTTTACAGTATTTAAAAACTGCAACAATACAAAACAGTATTTTGATACAAAATGTTAAGCCAAATTTGATCAAATACAAATAACAAAATCCTGATTTATATTTGAAATACAAGTATCATAAATACTGCCCGTCCATGTGTCAATGTGCAGCTTGTATAGCAGTGTAGATAACTGGCAACAAAAATAAATACTGTGTGGCGCATCAGTAAAACAAATGTTTCGTTTATTATTTTGTTTTATATCTGTGTAAAAAAAGGACGTCGTGAATAAATATGTATTATTATAAATATAAATATGCGTTGAAGGTTTTAATTTTGTCTCTTTTATATTTATTTATTTATAATTGTATTAATAAAATGAATGCTGTTAAAATAAATTTGTGTTGATTTTGACAGCTCTAATATACATGTAATATACTAGCTTGTTTATTTATTAATTTAAATGTACTATGCTGTTTTTTCCCCTAAATCCCAATTCCCAAGGTAACATTTTTCAGCATCAGCAAAAATAAGTAAATGTTTATTTAAAAGAAATCATAAGATCATTCATTTAAATCCATTCGTCTAGAGTTCCTTAGCATTGAAAAATCCGAGTTCCCTCAGGAACGTATTAAATCGCGGACCGCAAGTTTGTTTAGTTTCCGCCTCGGAAACTTAAAGCCGAAAGTAGAGTTAGCGCAGTGTCACTGTGGCTACACACTCCTATCACAAATACTATTTATAGTGAGTATAAAAGCAGCACTGCCCCTAACCAACGCTAGTGCTATGGATTATTTACCATTTTATGTCCAGCTTTTTAAGGATGGAAGGAATGAAGACATTTGTTGAAGTATGCTGAAATATGTAGAACATTTATGTAGATCATATCTTTAGATATTTACGGATTAAATGTAACATACACACTTATATACATATCTGTATTAACCAAATGTGGTCTAACAAATGGGAACTACTTAAATTTATTTTGTGGCAATTGATTCACAACAATTACTTTTATTAAATCAATATAATAAAAAGTGTATTGCATTTGTTTTATTTTCTATAATTATATATATATATATATATATATATATATATATATATATTTTTTTTTTTTTATAAAATATTATTGTATATATTATTTAACCAAGAAGGCTTTTTATTTTAGATTTGTTTTAAAACTGTTAAATATTGGTGTTCACAAATGATAAAAATAATAATAATAATAATCACGAAACAGACAGACAGACAGACAGACAGACAGACAGACAGACAGACAGACAGATAGATAGACAGACAGATAGATAGATAGATAGATAGATAGATAGATAGATAGATAGATAGATAGATAGATAGATAGATAGATAGATAGATAGATAGATAGTAAATGATTTCAGTGCTCCATCTCTCCAACACGCCCCTCTCTACACACCCTTTCCTTCGTTGCGGCGCGTGCTGTTTTCGGCGAGCGGCGCGCGATTTGGGACGCGGCCCGTGATCTTTTCCTTAGCTGCTTCGTCTTTCCACATTCCGGGAATTTTCAAAATGGCGGCTTCCTTGCGGCGTGCACTGGGTAGTAAGCGGGACGCGGTTCGGGACACGGCCCTGCGTTGGCTGCTGTAGCAGGAAAAGAAACAGGCTGGGCTCTCTGATCGACGGGGCAACACCTAGTACAGAGAGAGGGAGAGGGAGAGGGAGAGAGAGAGAGAGAGAGAGAGGGAGGATACGGATCCAGCCTTTCAGCTTCTAATGTGGGCTTCATTTAACAGAGTACACCGTGAATTGTTTTTTTTTTCCCCGCTCTGTGTTTGGGCACTGCGGAGAGAAAAAAGGGGGACTTCCGGTCGTCCTGCTTTAGGCTTTAATTGGAGTAAAATCTAGACAGATATATAGATATAGTCAGAGGAAGAGACAGAGAGAGAGAGAGAGAGAGAGAGAGAGACAGGGAAAATGTCTCGGAGTGTCCTGCAGCCCAGCCAGCAGAAACTGGCCGAGAAACTCACTATCCTCAATGACCGTGGGATCGGAATGCTGACTCGCATCTACAACATCAAAAAGGTAAAATAATATTAAATGAAAAACCCCAAGGATGAACACCAGGTCCTCCAAAATGGCTGGATATGATCCGTGTGTGTGTGTGTGTGTGTGTGTGTATACACACAGTACACCTAGCTGGCTAGGATCACCTCACTGACATCCTACTGTCTCTTTTTTTAAATTATTAAAATAAATCGAAATAAATCGTATCGTTGTTATATTGATTGAATATCTAGGACCGGGATACCCCCCCCCCCCTCCCACCTCCCACTCCTCTGAGATTAGCCTTGACGCTAGCGGCTAACACGAAGTCCCCTAACGCTGTACAAACACGACCACCGAGACCATTAAACACTGTATAAGAACGAATCCATAAATTAATAATCTTTTTGCATCGATTAAAACCATTTTTTAAACCGTAAATATATTTGAGATACGTTTTTTTTAAGCGCCGCAATGCTAGCTCCGGCAGCTAGTTAGCTAAACGGCTAATCGCGTCTAAGCTAATTAGAGCAGTAAATATTATTTTATTAGAAATAAAAAGTGATAATTATACACACATTTTCTTCAGGGAGACTATTATTACTAAGGCTAATATAAAATATATAGATTTTATTTGTCATAGTTGTCATTGTTATATAATCAACAGCAATCATTGTGATGCTGCTAATTGTTAGTTGACAAATATTTTCTATAAATTAACTATTTATAATATAAATATATTAAAATATTATTTTCATTAAAACGAATTTTCGGTGAGAATAGTTTTATTATTAACATTAATTTTGGTCTCTTTGTAGCTATTTATTGCTGTATTTTATTATTTTTTTATATTTTATTTAACACATTTAAACGTATTAAATTTTTTAATTATGTTAAATAAATTAATTGGTTTTTTTTTATGAATTTGTGTTATTTGAGACACTTCTGCAGTGCTGATTATTTATTACACTTGTGTTATTGACGGTCATTTACTTTCGTTGTTCTCTTTTTATTTCCTGTTTGTTTACGGTAGAAAAGACACAATTATTAGTTATTAAAATGTGAACATCAACTGCTTTTGTTTGTTGTTTTGTTTATTTTTTTTCTAGTAATTTTGTCTGTAAAAACTCCCTGCTGTCTTTCGTGATTGTTCTCATGATCCACCACTTAATCTACTCAACCACATCACCATCTTCTACTCCACAACTCAACCAAAAAAACCTCACTTTTTTATTATTTTAAAAATTTAATTGCATAGAATTTAAATAATTAAATAATTTGTTGCTTTGTTTCTTTTTTGGTTTTCCGAGTATTGAAGTAATTTTTGCTATTTTTCCAAAAAATATACCTTATTAGTATATTGAAAGAACAAAAAATATTTTCTTTCACACAAATTCTCATTATTTTTATATTATAATTTCTTATTTCATTTATATGAAACACTTCCCAAGTCACAAATTAAAAAAATTGATTCCTTTTGAATACTTCGTGATTTGTTTCCGAGTTGTTCTCCATTCCAGAGTCGGCTTTGTAGAAAAACTCAGAGTGCAGCGTTCGGTTTTATTTTGCGTAAAGTACCTGTGAAGGTTCTGTGGAAAACGCAGAAGACCTCTGTCCTCTTTGCCATAATCTGCTACTTAACCAAAAACCTCACTGTACACTGGAAAAGATTTAAACATATAAAATTAAAATAATACAAATTAGAATAAATCAGCATATTGCTTCTGTTTGTTGCTTTATTGGGTTTTTTGTCTGTAATTTACTCAGAAGTTTTGAATGATAACCACGTTGAAGTATTTTTTCTGTTTAGCTAGAATTTGTATTTGTATTTATTAAATTTTTTATTAGAAAAAATACAATTTCGCACAATTTTTTATTTTTATTTTAATGGTTATTTAATTGATATTACTTAGTTTCTATAATAATATACAGATATTATCCATCTGTCTCTTTCTGTCTATCTGTCTATCTGTCCATTTATCAAGAATTTCCTTTTTTTTCCTCCTCTCATTAATTTATTTATTTATTTATTTATTATAACTCGTTTGTTTGGCAGTTTTATATGATACATTACTTTTGTATCTATAGGAATGAGTGTTATTTCTGTATGGATTTTGTTATTTAAGTTATAGATGTAGTTATTGAATAAATAATGATCTATTTGCATAATTGTTTTTATTTTATTTCATTAGTTTTACTAGTAGTACTATTATTTATTTTAGAGGACAGTTACATTTTATCACATAACTTACCTGCCCTCCCTTATTCTCTCTCTCTCTCTCTCTCTCTCTCTCTCTCTCTCTCTCTCTCTCTCTCTCTCTCTCTCTCTCTATCTCTATCTACATCCAGAATTTCCTTTTCCCCTCCCCTCCTTTCTATAACGTGTTGGTTTGGCATAGTTTAATTTTCAGTGTAGTTATTGAAAGAATAATCTA